>NW_015388023.1:559532-563328 GCF_001527695.2 Protobothrops mucrosquamatus
GTCTCTAATCTTGACTGATGTCAAGATGACTGATGTCACTTTTGTTAAGCATTTCAGCAATTTTGTTCATTTTGCAAAGTTTTGTTTAAAAATCTGCAGTGATTCCAAAAAATCAGTGGCTATTTTGCTGTTTTACTGAATTTTTGGTTTCGGTGATAATTGGATTTTAGTCTTTGTAGTATATGATTTGTTTTCCAGTAAATAGGTTGAGTTTTGTTAGATTATGGTTGCCTAGATTTTATGAATATTGATATGTTCTCAGATTGGTTCTTCTATGACAAAATAGCAACTTACCCTCATTCAGTATTTGAATTGTGTGTGTGGTATATGTTCAACTCTGTATGTGTAAATTTTAAATAAGTTTCATAAATGATTTTTCTTTTTAGCTTTTTAAATTATGCAGTACTTGTCTATAATTTTACTTGGAAATACAAATCAGTCTTATGGTTCTGGTTTATAAAGCTCTGTATTTGAGCTGTAAGGGAAATGTATGTATAGCAGTTTTTATTGCTAAAGTATTTTGACTTTTTCATAAACTGGGCTATCATTATAAGAATGAATTGAAGAACTCAACCTTGAACAACTAAGTAAAATACCTTTGACCCAATAGAATGATAGTTAAACGTAAAGTTCAGGGGTCTATTTCTATTTGAAAAGTTCACCTTTCAGTTTGCATACAGATTATCAGAGATTATCTTTTTAGGAAAAGTTAGAGTATAGTCGTTAATTAATATACACTGGATTAATTGGTAGGTAAAAATATTTTCCAAAGTTGTGATTGCTGGAATTTGTAGAGTTTTTACACTAAGCTAAACTTATCAAAATGTAAATTTCATATATTTGGGTTACTTTACTCATCCATTGAATTATATTATTGAAATAATTTTCAAAACTTGCAGGCAGGTATTATTACCCCTTACTGGCAGTTTCATTTTTATTTGTTAGCAGGAAAATGGCCTAAGTAAGATTCTGCACATAATATTTCCTCTGACAGAATTGCAGAAACCTAATTTTTGCCAATTCCCTGTTTTGAAGTGTCACCTCACACACTAATCTGGACAGTTCTCTAAAGGCTCTGTATTATATCTGGGTTGAGGAAAGTTAAAGGGCTGTGAGAGAACAAGGGACTTGATGAAATTGCCACCAGTAGGAATGCTGCTGACTCAGAAGTACATGGACTGAAAAGTTGCTCTCTTCTCAATGATCAAATGAGAGATCCAATCCAAGGTTTTTTATCTTAATCATCTAAACACTTGGATTTATTCCAATATAATTAAGCAGATTTGATAGAGAATAGTATTTTTGATTTATTTAAGCAAATTTGGTAGAGAATAGCAATTTTGGTTTCATGTTGGTTTCATGTGAATTAGTAAGATTAGTATAGTGCAGGCATGTCAAACTTGCGACGTCACATGACATCGTGCAACCTATCGGGCCGGTTTTGCCATTGCCGGCAATGGGGTGGGCGTGGCTTCCACGTGATGCGTCCGGCCTACGGGCCAGCAGTTTGACACCCCTGGTATAGTGGATCAAAAAATGTGCTTGAGATAAAACTTTTGGCTTTATTCATAGAAATTTAAGGTAGAGAGATTGTTTACTAGCAGATGTAGTTATAACTTTGAATTTAAAAGCTAGAATAAATCAAAACAGCTTGTGGAGTATTTCATTTTCTCATCTGAACACATAGCTCTGTGTGTGTGTGTGTGTGTGTGTGTATAACTTCTGCTAAAATAATTTCTATATTGGTGTCCTCCAAATATGTTGGACTGCAGTTCCTGTGATCCACAACAAACAAACTAAACACTTCTCCTGGAGCTGATTTATTTATTTTGTTCATATGGCTGCTGATTCACCAATGACTCAGTCCCAGTCAGTGTAGCCAGTGATCATGTATGATGGGAACAGTAATGTAGCAAACTGGATGTTCATAAGTTTTCTTTACTCTGAGGGGGAATTGGCTTGTTGAGGAGTCTAAAGAACAAAATAACACAGTTTATTTTAAATGAATTAAAGTCTGGAAACTTAAACACATGAAATATTTTATAGATTTGTTTCTGATATTATCACATCTCTATTAATCTATTTAGTGGATGTGCATACGAGACATACATACCTTTTAAATAAATAATTTGCAGATAATTTGCCAAATTATGAATCATGTTTTAGGTTTTATTCAATGAGATTTTCCCTTTATTGTATTGAACGTTTGTGTAAGTTCAACTGGAGGGTTTTCCTTTTGTGTTATATGTGAAGGACAAATTAGAAAACTAAAATCAATTATTTACATCAGAAGTTGACAAAGTGTGGTATGGGGACCCTTGAGGGTCTCTGAGATCTCTTCAGGGGCCTGCAAAGTCAAATAAATACTTTAAAATTTCTCAGTTTTAATAACCCATATAACCCAAAGCTCCTTGGGGTCCTCAATCATTTTTAAGAATGTGAAGGAATTCTGAGACCAAAATGTTTGAGAACAACTATTTAGCTAATCTGTAAGAGCTGAAAGAGGCAGAGATAGTTGATCCTGCTCAAATTACTTTTCCATTCTTCTTCATTTATAGTTCTGCAATATTTCTTCTCTATGAAAAAAGAAAGAGGTACAACTTTCTCCATATCAGTAGTTCAGTCTTTGCATAAGTGTTTGCTGCTTAATATTCACTGCTTACAGGATATTCAGGATTTCCCACTGAGATGTAGACATAAAAATGTCTTGTGTTATTTAAAATGTAAATCATAAAAGGTGGTTTCTTAATAACTATTTATTTACTGTATTTATTGTGAACTCATAAATGGCTTACTGCAATAGCATACATAACTTTAAAGCAGACATCAAATTATTAAAATTAACAAATATATCTAATAATAAATACGTTCCACGTAATACTGTACAGTCATAACAATCATGTCTTGTAACAGCAAAGCAACTACATTCGTCCCAGGCTCAGGAATATTTCTCATTCTCGCCTCAGGTCCCAAATGCATGTGTGGGAAAACCCATGTTTTCAGATGTTTCCTAAATATTAAGAATGAGGATTCATCTCTGGTAGGAAAGTATTATAGAAGAGCTAAGCTGCTGCATAGAATGCACCCGTCTAATCCCTGCTTGTTTCACTTCATGATGGATGAAGTGCAACAAACAGTTGCAAGTGTAAGAAGCACTCTTAGCAAGCAGTTTCTGCAGGCCTACTTGGAGGTGGCCAGGCCCCACACCTTACAGCAGTGATCCCCAACCTTTCTGGGTTGGCCTGGTGGGAGAGGGAGGGGCAGGCTCCTTACATGCGCATGAGCAAACGTGAATGTGGCCACACGTGCACGCACATGCACAAACAGGCCGCAAGCATGTGCACCACACAAACGGGTCTGCAAGCATGCACACGAGGCTCTCCGCGATAATGACGCTGGTGTGAGGTTTGTGGCGCCACCGCCACCAGGCTCGCAGCAATGCTGCCACCGGCATGATTGCGCCGTTGCCCTACCCTAGGCTTGCACCACGGCCCGCCTGCGTAAGGTTTGTGGTAATGCCACCACCTACCTGCGTGTTTAGTTTAGTTTTAGTTTTATTAAATTTATACCCCGCCCTTCTCCCGGAGGACTCAGGGTGGCTTACAGCCAGTTTAAAAACAATAATACAATACAATACAAAATTTAAAAGTGATTAAAAATAAATATTTAACTAGGCCGCTTCTACTAAAAATTTTGTTAAAACCAATTTAAAATACCCCTAGGCCAGTCCTGCCCGCTGAAATAACCAAGTCTTGAGGGCGCGGCGGAAGGAGGGGAGATCCGGAATCACCCGGAT
>NW_015388023.1:564021-600272 GCF_001527695.2 Protobothrops mucrosquamatus
GCCACAGCCGTCAACTGGTCGTCCAGTGTCAGCCGTGGATCCAGGAGGACCCCCAGATTGCGCACCCTCTCCGAGGGGGCCAAAGTTTCGCCCCCTATAGTCAGCGATGGAGTCAGCTGACCATACCTGGGAGCCGGCAACCACAGCCACTCAGTCTTGGAAGGGTTGAGCCTGAGTCTGTTTCTCCCCATCCAGACCCCTGCCGCCCACCTGCCGCTCACGGTACTCCTGCCACCCATGCAAGGTTCGTGGCAATGCAGCAGCCTGTGCGATACTAGTGGCGCTGCTGCCCGCACAACACTTGTGGCAACAGTGGCATGGGGGTGAGCATGCACACACACACGCATGCACTGCCTAGCTATTCACACAGCCTGATGGCCAAGAGGCCACAGCCCGGTAGGGGGCTGTGTCCCATAGGTTGGGGACCTCTGCCTTATAGGACTTTGTTTTATCGTGTCATAACATCTCTAAAACAATCTCTAATTAAATGGGGAGGTTTGTACAGTAAATAGGAAAGTCATACTGTAAGTATGATTGCATATAATCCTTAATGTTTTATTTGTACCAAATTATGTATAAGCTGCTGTGAATAAAATGAAATCCCTATTTTAAATAGCTTTTCTCTGGTTTTGTTCATTAACTGTTGCTCTTATACAACCCAAGGGGTTATCTTTTTCTGTATAAGTTCATTCTTTAGTTCAAAATAAACTTGAATAGGGTGATCTATTGTTCTATTCTAGTTTTGAATTATTTTTAAGACTAACTTTATATTAAATAACATAACAGGTTGGGGGGGGGGATATGTGTCAGATTGTTCTGAGTTCTGTGTTTCCAGGGTGACATGACTCAGTAGTTTTGCTTCTAAATGTGCTCTGTTAATTGATGTAGCATTCTCAGGTTTATATTCATAGGAGTTTCTAAGTAAATATCACAATAGTTATTAATTATTTAAATATCTTAATATTGAACCAGTTACTGTTTTAATAATCAAGTAATGGTACAGTAGTGGGTATGAGAATTATTAGATTGCTCTGTAGTACTTTTACTGTTGCATAAGGTTTAAGCTTCAGCTGCATTGTGAAATAACTTCCTCTGCTGGTGCTACTCAGGGGTTCACAATAACCCATTCAGCAGGATGAATTATGCTAATAATGATGAAACCTGCAGTCAGTTTGTATAACATTAATGCTTTTCATAGATTTTACCTAGGCAGAATGCTATCCCTTATTTAGTGAATGGAATGCTAGTGCCTGGTAAAATATTTACTTCAGTTTATTTATTTCAAATTATTTGTATGCAGAGTTCACAGGTCAGTTTAAAATACTTGAAAAGTACATTAAAAAAGAAACTTAAAGCAGACTTCACAATAATAATAGCAGACAGATATATTAGTTTAAAAGTTGTGTGGCAGCATAACAACTAAGATTTGAATGCAAGGCAAATTAAATTGGGAGTATAAGTAGTCCTCGACTTATGACCTTAAGGAGTCTGGAATTTCCATCATAAGTCATGAAGGTTGTAAGTTGAGGTACTCATGTGATCGGATCCATTTTTTATGACAATCATTAAGCAAATGCTGTGGTCATTAAATGAACACGGTGGTCATTAAGTGAATGCTGCGGGTTAGTGAGATCCATGTATTCTTATAGGCACTTTTTGTGGGAAACTGGCCAGAATGGCTGGAAACTGGTAAAAAACTTTGTAAATTGTGAACATGTGACTGCAGAATGCTGCAACTGTCCATAAAGGTGAGAGGATTACCTAGCATTCAGAATGCGATAATTGTGACGGGGTGTGTATGTGTTCATGCAAGCAGCCTTTAGAACTTTGGAATCAAATGATAAGTAGTTTTGGGGAGATCTTGAATAGTAAACTAAGTAACCAGTTGTTAAGCGAGGACTAACTGTACAAATATCTTTTGCCTGTTGTAAAAGAATAATGTTGACACCAGATGGTCCTTACTAAGGAAGATACCGTATTTTCCGGCGTATGAGACGACTGGGCGTATAAGACGACCCCCAACTTTTCCAGTTAAAATATAGAGTTGTAGCGAGAGGGGGGGGAGAGAGAAAACTTGATGAGTAATATGCCAAACCACATGTGTAAAGGAATAAAATAGAATACCTGTATTTTCCGGCATATAAGATGACTGGGCGTATAAGACGACCCCCGACTTTTGAGAAGATTTTCAGGGTTTAGAAAGTCGTCTTATACGCCGGAAAATACGGTATACCAGCATGAAAGAAAGATGATATAACTAGAAAATATTTCTGGCATGTATAACGATATTGTGTATTTTGGATTTATGCTGATGATAGTAAAGTAGGACCACCATTATGATATTATCCAAAAAGCATAAGTGATGACACGGAAAAACTTTCTTTCTACTAGATGAAAAAGTGGCAGACCATTACTTTAGAAAATTTAAATGCAGTTCATTAGCTATTAATAAATTTAAAACAACCCATGACTTTTTTCTCTGTTTTCCTCTATATAGATAAATATTTGCATGATGTTTTAACTTTGACCTCTTAAACTGTGGTTTATTGACTATAGTTTCAAAGGTAAAGCCAGTAGTTAACTCTGAATGTGTTTGTTGCTAAACAAGCATTATGACTTAATATTGTAAAAATTGCTCTAAAATCTTATTTAACTGAAATTAATTTTAAACAAAATTATATGAGGCATTTAGTTTACTAGTACTGTTTTGCCAGGTGACTCAGTAATGTCAAGTCAGTTTTACAGTATAAGTATTGAGTTTGCACTGGAAGATTTCAGCGTAAAATATATTGAGCACATGGATCAATAGTCTGGAATGATAAAAACACAATAGGGGCTGTACAGTAATTTGGAAGTTTATTTGGAAAAGGTACTTTGGAATGTTCAGAAAATTGAAAGCAGCATTGATATATAGCTATCTGTTTTCTGTCAGTAGGAGTATTAAACTCATCAATGTTTAAGTTAACCATTTTTTTTAACACTATGATTTGTCTTCCCTTATTATACAGAGTTGGTTGACAATAGAAAATAGAATGTCACAAATTATAATAAACCAGTTTTTTAAAAAACAAAACAAATAGATGATGCCAGTGAATACGTAGCAAAATAAAAACCAGCAAATTAAAAAAAAAATAGATTCTCAGTTTGCTGTACTTTACCATAAGGGAGATGAATACAAGAAAACTGGTCAATTAGTAGAGCTAAAAATAATCTGAAAGAAACAGCAGGAAAGTCTAAATAAAATTAAACAAGGTCACATAAGGTGAAATAATTCATTATGTAAAAAATGATACGGAAAGTCAGGAAGCAAACAGCAAAGCTGAGAGTTCCAGAGTCTAGGTCGGGGGTAGGCAACCTTGGCTCTTTTATGACTCATGGACTTCAACTCCCAGAATTCCTGAGCCAGCTATGCTGGCTCAGGAATTCTGGGAGTTGAAGTCCATGAGTCATAAAAGAGCCAAGGTTGCCTACCCCTGGTCTAGGTGCAGCTATAGAAAAGATCCTGTCCTATCCTATTCTAACCCTAACCCTATTCTATCCATCTACTCAGTCTATTTTTCTTCTAGGAATATGCTTCCTTCAGAAGTGTATGTTATATTCACTTCTTCAGTTTTCCCTTCTACACGATAGCTTCCAGATAATTTGAGCTGAGTGCTACTCCATGATCTAAAGACATCCAGTAAGCTTCCATGATTTTCTTAACCATCATCCTGAATGGAATCCTCTTTAAATATTATATGTATTAAAAAAGAAGTAGGCAATTTCTGATAGTAAGAAACCACATAATGTTTTAAAATGGTGCAAATATTTTTAGGTAGTGGTAGATATTTCTCTCTCTGGGCGCAAAGAGAAAATATCTACTGTGAACTCCATGTAGCCATCAGGAAGGGCATCCGGCCATTAAATGCTCCGTTCTATTCAGCTGCCCCAACTTCACCCAGGGGTTGTTAAAAGAAAAACATTCTCAAGTTAGAATGAATAGCCCAAAGGATAAAAATATTTTCTCAACATCTGTGAAGGTACTCCTGCTGGTAGTTGCTAGGTACTAATTTAGTGATATACAGATTCAAATGATTAAGTGACTTAAGAATAAGTGACTATGTTTTTCTTTATGAGTAAACATATTTTCAATCTTAGAACTGAAATTGAGTACAGTTGACAGTGTAGAGGGACAGTTCTTGGATGCCCTTGTGATAGCTCCTGTTCTTCATCAGTTAAGATTAATCCTTGTATTATGTTTATAGGATGTTGGTAAGAAATTGAGAGTTTGAGTTTTTAATACCTATAATGTAACTGTATTATTGTATTTTTTTGTTTCAAAATCTTAGTTTCTTCTAAAATTTAACTGCTTCAGAAAAAAGGTATTTTTTGGTAATCTGTTCATCACCATGGAAATAGGATTCAGGAAAGTCAACATATGTTCAGTGTCGCTCTCTAGCCCAATGTTTAGAATTGTTGGTATATTAATCCTAAACCTGTTTTAAATCTTTATGCAATTACAAAACCATAATCAAATTTAACTTCAAATATACACATTATCAGTTCAGGTATCTCTTCTAAATATGTCCTAGTTCTTTAATTTCATCATAGATCTTATTTATTTCTTCCACAAATCTCTCCCAGTTAAAATAAACATTAATCTATCCTATACATATCTCATCCATCAATCCATCAATTTTTGTTTTGTTTTAAATAGAAATTTAAGGTAGAAATAGTTTAAATATATAAGCTATTTGAGGGAAATAAAGAGGGAATATATGGTGCATTGATTGAATTACTTATGTATGTTTTGTTTTTGGATTTTTATTTACCCCAGCCCCACGGTGTGTCTTGAGCACTTTGTATTAATTAAAAAACCAATAAAATTTGTTTTTTTAAAAAAGAATTGTTGGTATATTAATTTGATCTATTTTTTCCATATTTTTATTTATAAACTTCCATTAGGTAGTCCAGTTCTTGATTGTATTCAAAACAGTTCACTAATATGTTCCATTTGACATCTTGTTGGAGATTTAAATTGATTCCCCCTTTTTTCAGAGAAGTTGTTGCAAAATAGTTATATAACAGAATACATATATGAGAAAATGTTCAGTTTCTAAATATGGTGTAATAGATTACTTATTTCCACAGTAAAATTGTCTGTTTACATAAAGTCTCCAGAGTTCTTCATACATTGATGAATTCCAAATTTTTGGTATAAGATTTATTCACATCTTACCTTATTTATTTTCCCAACATCATATTAACAAACAAAAATATTAAGGCAAAACAACAAGCAAAAGACAAGCCACAAACACATGTGTTAATATCCCCGCACCATATTGCACATCCAGTATAGCTATAAAGTATGGTTCTCCAATTTATATTTTTATTTAATAAATATATATGCCATCTATATCACTATCAAGTGACTCTGGGCTTACATGGGTTCAAGTGACAATTATCTAATTAATGCACAATGGTATAATACCCTTCTTGCCATCTGAGATCAGTCTCCTTGCTGCTGCATTGTAAGGCTAGAAAAGGTGTCTCTATAAGTCCGTACTCTTAATTATTTTCGTTCTGAAAAAAAAATACATCTGGAATTACCGTATCTTTACCTTAATAAAATTTGCAAATGAGAACTCTGAGATTTGTGCTTGGGAAAGAATCTCAGTTTTGGCAGCTTCCAACAACCTGACAATACTGACAATAAATAAAAATTAAATATGTTTTTCAAATACTAAGGGAATGCAAGTTCTTGCTTTCCACAGACTGACTGACCTTCATTCAATGTTTTTTTTAAATTCATTCAAGCTAAATATGTGCAAGCATATGAAGAATATATATCTCTAAAGACAAATGCAGCTTCTTTCTATATATTATATTACTCCTTGCTTTTTAATTGAAAGCTGGTAATATGACTCTAATCAACTGTTTCTATCTCCGCCTTATTCCTTTCTAGATTTATGTCATAGAGTACATTTAGCTGACTAATGCATTTATCCTTGGAAATGGGGTGTGTGTTACATCCATTTGTCATGTGTAAACTGATGTGTAGACTTCCTTGCCAAAGGGCATAGTGTTATACTGTAGCAAGAGTTATAGGATATTACCAAAACTGAAATGATTCTGTTCTCTAGAAAACGTTGCAACAAAATTCATTGCATTGCTTCACGAACTATAAAGCCGAATAGCTGCAGAATATGCTCAAAACTGCTCATATTTATAATCTTTTTAGAAATTCAAGCTTTAATAAGTTTTTGAATGTTTATGTGAAAAGCTTTTCCTCTTCATGTCACACCATAGAATCTTCCTGGTATACAATATTGTGGGGGAAAAAACACTGCATAAATTGTATGGATGGTAGTGTACTTTACATTTTGATGCAAAGATGTACAATTATATCAAGAGATGTTTCTTTGTTTTGCTTAATTCTTAATTTATTTAATTTGCTTAATTTTCTAGCTTTGGATGCTTATTTTTAAATGTTATTTCTCTTGGAAGCTCATGAAGTTTATCCTCTTCAAATGATTAAATAGAAACACTATTTAAACATTAAATCAATTTTGATGGTGTATCTATATGTTTTGAAATATTATTACTATTGTTGTATTGGCTAGTTTGTACTTAATGAGTCATTTTAAATATCTAGGTTAATTCATTCAATCTAGTTTTAAATCTCTTCCTGATTACTTGTTTTTGATAAATGGCAAACATAGATTTATTGGCTACCACTTCTTCAATGTATTGTAATTCAAATTCAAAAGAAAGCTTAGAGACCACCCTATGCCTACCTGGTTTTTCCCTTTCTTTTCCAAAATATATATTTGCTATACTGTGATGAAAATGTCTTTAACATTTTGAGATTGGGTAATGCTCTATTTGTATTTTTGAATTATAAACTTCAGCCAATTAAGAATATTGTAGTGCACGCAATTTTGAGTGTAGCTCAGTATGCCAGCTGCGCTGGTTCTTAGACTTCGGGTTCAATTCAAGGTATTAGTTGTCACCTTTGAAGCCCTATACGTCAAGGGGCCAGGTTTCTTGTTGGACTGCTTTTCTCTTATGGTTTCTGACCATCGTATCATATCTGGGATGGTAGGTATGCTCTGGGATCCCTTCTTTGAAATATTGCTAATTATTGGGATCCAAAAGACATGATGTCTCTGTCAATCTCTTATATTAATGGACTCATGTTTTAAAATATATATTGGACAATATATTGGGATTTTGGTGCTCTTAAAAGGAGGGGCAGAGAGCAGGAGAAGTCCTCTGAAAGGCCTCTGAGCTGTTGCTTCAATGGGTCTGAGCAGCAAAGACAGAAGCCGTGTCAGCATTGGTGTCCTGGCTAGGGGGGGGGGGGACCAAGGTGGGAATCATGGCTGCCTGATTGGTGGGAATGGAGAGATGGAGCTTCTGACCTAAACTAGTGATTTCCACTGAAAGCTAATGTTTGCTAATAAACTAGTATTTTCTCTTTTGACTTTTGTCTATCCTGGCTATTCAGGTTAGCCAAAGGTGAGTGGAGGTGGGTCAAAATAGTGTGGAAAATATTGCTGTATGTATACCTTAAGA
Source organism: Protobothrops mucrosquamatus (assembly GCF_001527695.2). Taxonomy (NCBI): domain Eukaryota; kingdom Metazoa; phylum Chordata; class Lepidosauria; order Squamata; family Viperidae; genus Protobothrops; species Protobothrops mucrosquamatus. Next base: position 571,579 of record NW_015388023.1, read on the forward strand.
AAGGTGTTTATTTGGTCAGCAACAACATTTGACAAAATATAATACCAAAGGAAAATCAAATAAAAATACTAGCATAACAAAAATAAAATAATAACTAAAACCCCTTCAGGATTGAAAAAGCAATAGCAGCAGCATTTTGGTACTGTAGACAAAATCACTTCCTTCCTAATTTAAAAAACCTAAAATTCTGGTTTTTGCTAAGAGAGCTATTCAATAATCCTAAAGAGTAAAAGGGAGCAAATTAGACTAGGTTACTGCATTTAAATACCTTGGTGTGGTTTTTAATTTTAAAGGCACCTGGAATGCACATCAGAAATATATAGTGCAGCTAGTTCTTAGGTCCACAAGTGCTCTTAAGCACTTCTTTTACACAAGAGGAAGCTAATTAATCCCTGCAGCATTAAAACTTTTTGAGGCCAAACCCACTGGCCCAAATCATTTATGCTGCACAAGTAGGAATTTATGCAAAGAAGGATGTACTGGAAACTGTGCAAACAAATTTTTTTTTTTAAATCAATCCTTGCAACCACTCCAAAGCAAACACTCAGTTAAGACTGGAGTCAGGAATACATGCAATCCTGGTAAGGGCATGGAAGAGGAGAATTAATTTGTGGCTGAAAATCTAATTCTTCCCAGACTGACCCCAATAGACAATTTTCCTTCTCCCTGTAAATATATTATATGTGTTTTCTGCACCACTCCTAATTTCTTTAGGATATGACCAAAAAACTGCTCACCTACAGAATAAAAGACTATGGAGTTTCAGTCTGAAGTTAATAAGCTGCCCCAATGTGGCAGAAGTTGGATTAATAAGGGCCCTTGGGAAACAATAAAATAGCTACAAAATGTAATTTTCCCCAAGCTGAAAATATCACTTTTCCAAGCCAGGCATAACATCTTAACCATCCACACTGCTGCAAGGCAGATACTTCAAAATCCCATTAACCAAGCATACCTGCCCATGTGGTGACAAGGAGATTGAAACAATTTTGCATGTATTATTACACTGTAAATTCTACAGGGAGATTGGGTCTGCTTATATTCTCTTCCTAATATGTAAATGTTCAGGAAGGCTGGACAATTTCCATGCAAACCATCTTTTAGGTTTGCATCTTCTGTGCAAGCTATCTTGAATCCCTTTATCACTTGTGCAATAGCCAAATTGTGTGTTGCTTCAAGGAAATTAAAGCACAACTGGTCACAGAAATAACCACTTCTGTTTTATTTATCACTTTAGTATTAATACATAGGAGCTACAGGTAAACCTTGACTTACAATCATTTGTTTACTGACCATTTGAAGTTACAACAGCACGTTACAAGAACAATGTGAAACATGACTAGTTTTCACACCTGTTGTAGCATCCCCACAGTCATGTGATTAAAATTTGGACACTTGGCAACTGGCTTGTATTTATGATGGTTGCAGTGTCCCAGGGTCATGTGATCACCTTTTATGACCTTCTGACATGCAAAGTCAATGGGGAAGCCAAATTTACTTCACAGTCGTGTTACTAATTAAACATCTGCAGTGATTCATTTAATGATTGTGGCAAGAAAAGTTGTAAAATGGGGCAAACTTCACTTAACAACTGTCTTGCTTGGCCATGGAAATTTTGGGCTCGGCTGTGGTCGTAAATCAAGGACTATCTGTAGTTGAGAACAAGACAAACTCTTAATTGCAGATATCTCTGACTGAAGTTGAAATTCTTAAGAGAGAAATTCATTCATCCAATTGTTTTTATTCATAAGCCTTCACCACTATTCAATTCCATTTTAACCCATCTGAGAAGAGCAAGAATCTGAGCTGAATGGCCAGATGCATAGGAAGGGCTATTATTTGTCTCTTCCTCCCACTTACTATATCAGGGCTTTTCAACTAGTGGTACAGGTACCACCTGTGGTACATTGGCACCTGGCAGGTGGTACGCGACCATCCTAGAAAAGTGGTAGCGGGGGAGGGGAATGAGCTGAACCGGTGGCAACACCGCACAAGCCTGAGCGAGAGACGGCTGGAGCTGCAGGGCTGTCAGGGCTCAGTGGAAGCGCCAGGATCAGCGCCAGGCTCCAGCTGGAGCTCGGCGCTCATCCTGGTGCTTCTGCTAAGCCCAGAAGGAGCACCGATCAGCTGGAAAGCAGCACTGATCCTGACACTTCTGAGCCGAGAAGAAGCGCCGATCAGCTGGAATGTTGTAGCATCTCCAGGGTCTTGTGATTTACATTCAGAGGCTTGGCAACTGATTCATATTTATGACGGTCACAGTGTCCCAGGGTCATGTGAAGTGACCAAAACCTGCTGCAACCACCAAGCAGATGGGGGGAATAAAAACCAAACACCCCCCACCCCACCCCCACTGCCAATCCTCAACAGAAATGCTCACAACAATGGAAACCTTGGACAGGAGGAAGAGCGTCGCCGGGCGGGCAGGCAGGTGTCTTGCTCGGCTGTGGCTTGGGGTGGGGCACTTTTTTTAGTGCCATTGTAACTTCGAACAGTCACTAAGCGAATTGTTGTAAGCCGAGGAGTACCTGTACTTTATCACTCTTTTCTTTTCTTTTTTTTTGGTCATCAAGTTTTTGACATCTTGCTAGGCAACTGGTGGTACTCGGATGTTGCCATATCCTAAAAGTGGTACAATGAGTGAAAAGGTTGAAAAGCCCTGTACTATATAACATCGCTTCCCATATAGAGAATGGGCAGGAGTGGAAAGAGCCAGGAAAGTTATATAGGGGATTTTTTTATTCAATTCCCTCCCCCTCCCCCGCCCAATCCTGTTCATACCTATGTTGTTTTACTGGTTTTCTGGCAGATTAATGTCAAAGGAGAAACAAAAGGAAAAAAAATGTGGACAAACCTGATTAGTAACATTGGGGATTGTAGATAATCTGCAGTACAGATTGCCTTGGGACACAAAGAACCATGGCCATTAAAAAGGGAGCAAAACACTTAACTGGGCAGGAAATTATAATCTAAATATACACCTTGATTTCATGTTTTTGATAACTCTGTTGGGAGGATGTATTGAACCCAGAACTTTCCAAACTTCCTGTTCCTGTTGTAGATATATGTCCTTTGGCTTTGCTGAAAAACAAATGCTTCTGTACAAGATGAAACTCCTGTTGGCAATTCATGAATGGATAATATAAGATGCCTTGATAGCTCTGAAGAGATTGATACATTGTACATAGTTGCAGGATAGGAGTGGAATTGGAAAAGAACAACCTAGTTTCTTATTCAACAAGAAAATTTCTTAATAGAAAGTAATTTGCAGCCCCTGTCTGTCTTCTTTGAGGTGTCTAACATAGTGCAAGATGATTTGTGAAGGGCAAATAAAATTATTGATAATTACAGATTATTCAGTTTGATGTCAATACTGGTTAAAACATTGGAACAGAATATTAAGCAGTTGTTTTGGGCAAGAATACATTGCTTTGCAGAAGTCAACATGGGTTTATCAAGAACAGTGTTGAGTGGCCTATTGCAGAACTCCTTGCTTTTGACCCATTGCTGTTTAACATATTTATGAATGATTTGAATGAGAGGGTAGACAATATGATTATTGAATTTGTGGTTGATGTAGAGCAGTGGTGGCAAACCTATGGCACGGGTGCCAGAGGTGGCACTTGGAGCCCTCTCTGTGGGCACACATACCGTTGCCTCAGCCTTGCCTCCGTCCGCGACCCCCTCCTCACCAGCAGCCTCCCTGGAGGAGAGTCGCCCCTGAGCGTGGCCCACGCGGAGCAGCGCAGCCAAGAACATGGCAGCCAGGCAGTGTAGACAAGACTCTAACTTCACACCCCAACACGCACAGTTGATGCTGCGGGGTGTGGGCAGAGGGCGTGGCCGCCATGGTGCTGCTGGACTGCCTAGGCGATCTGCGGCGGGCCCTGGAGGCGGTGAGTGGCCCTGTGGGCAGGCAGGGTGGGGCGGAGCGAGGGTGGGGCAGGGGTGGAGCCAGTTTTTGGGCACTCGGTCTCTAAAAGGTTCGCCATCACTGATGTAGAGCATTGCAGGAAATTGTTAAAAGTCTGAAAAAGGAGCAGAAATCAGCAATTTTAACATGGAGAGATCCAGGAAGTTCTATAGGAAGATTACAAAACACAAATATAAAATGCAAGGATGGCGGATACTTCACTGGCAGCAACATTATATATGCATGTATTTATTATTCCATTTTTATTTTTGGCTGATTCCAGGAAATCTGCATATCCAACGCTCCCATCTCCCAAAACCCTGTGAGATGTTTTGGCCTGAGAGATGGTGGCTGGTCCAAAGTCACCTAGCCAGCTTTCATGCCTAAGGAAAAATCAGAACTCAAGGTTTTCTGCTTTCTAGCCCAGTATCTTAGCTACTGTACCAGATTGACTCTCAGAAAGAATCTGTGCATTTTGGTGGATCACACACTGAACATGAGACAAGATAAGACTGCTATACAGCTGCAAAAAGCAAATGTAATTCTAGAGTTTATTGACAAAGGTGTAATGTCAAGATAAAGAACCACACCTAGAATATTGTGTTCACTTCGTTTTAAGAAAAACAGTGATTAACTGGAGCATATCCAGAGGAGAGTAGACAAGTTTTTAAAGCACTTGTAGGGAAAACTTAGGAGGAGTGATTGGAGGCACTAGATACAATTTGTTTAGCCTAGAGAAGAGAAAATTGTGGACATGATGTCTCAGTTCAAATTATTTAAAGGATTGTCATATAGCAGATGGAGCAGAATTGTTCCAGAAGTCAGGATAAGAAATAGTGGGTTCAAACTTAAAGGCTTCTGTTGTTAAATATATGAATTTGTTGTTAACATAATTTTCATCTTAGTGAACAAAGATGTTTGACTTTCACAGAGCATAACAAATTTAATAGGCAATGTAAGATACTGCTTTTGACAGTTAACTTTGAATGTGAAATCTCCCCATTTCAGTAGAATAAACATGTAAGATTTATCAAAGGAATTCCTTGAGAATCTTTGTTGTGTAAATTAGAAATACACGTTCAAAGTTCAGTCAAGTTAAAAATCTGTCTGTTCACAAACTTGTTAAGGAGCAAATTATTTACTTTATCTTAATAAAGCCTTAATAGAACATAATAGAATTATATAATAAATGCAACTGTTCATGGAAGAATATACAGATTATTTGCATATTTTTTACAGCAATGGTTTAAAAGGGAAGTGAAATTAAAACATTAATTTAAACAAACCTAAGTGAGAAGAGATTTGAACTGGCATTTTGTGGTTCTTGCCTTACTATACTTTCTAGTAAATATTATTATTTTTTAAATTAAATGGTGAAATTGTTCAGCCCTCCATATATGTAGTAAAGTTTGTGTAAAGATTGTCCGTCTTACTAAATCTGATGTGCCCCGAATACAATGACTATTCTGTCTAGCTTTTTGTGGATGAGAGATTCTGGGACGGCATTCATTCAGAGAGCTCCAAGTCAGGGAAGCTTGATAAGTCTGGAAAGCTGTTCTTTTGTCCAGGTATCAATTACCTATCAGGTCTGATTACATAGATTGGATTAATGTAAAAACATTCAGAGCATACCTTAACAAAAGAATTTTAAAAATATCTCATCTGCCTAATTCCTTTTGCTAATTGCATTCCCCAAGCACTGCATTTTTAAAACACTTAGTTCTCTTTTATTTATGAATTTCAGTTCAGGATCCTCAATGGAAAAAAAATAATAATAACAGATCACAGCAGTGTTTAAGTAGGATTTCAAAATGTGCTTCTTAAAAAAAATCATCTAACTTGAACCCTGCCTCTTTCCCTTCTTCCTTCTTCTCCAAGTCTTTTTGGTTATTTATGCTTATGAAGTCTTGCAGATTGGAATGTATGAATTTGTTATTAACAACTAGCAGTCTGTTATCCCCTCATTAACTATCTCATGAGAATAAAATTCTGGTTCATCCATATATAACACCCATTATTGCAAGGAAATTATTTGTCAAATTTAAATGGGTGCCCATCTCACACAAAGTGACTGGGCAGTGTACCATAAAGCCAACAATTAAAACATTCTACAGAAACCCACTTAAAAAATTAAATTAAAACATTGTGAAAGGAAATGCATCAGAATGATACAGGGTTTTTCTTCATAGGCTAATTTGTAGGAGTTAAGGCTTGCAAATTGGGAAGGGTATAATGAAGCAACACTGCATGATCAAAGCAAATTATGGTCATGACCACAGGGGCTGCCACCAGTCGTCAAGGCAAGCCAGTTGTCAAGTGCCCAGAATATGCTCACATAATTGTAGGTGTGTAGGTGTGTGTGTGTGTGCGTGCGTGCTGACACAGCATTTTAAGACAGGTTGTTCTGGGCCTGTCATAATTTTAAACAGTTGTTATGTGACTTGTTGTAAGTTGCGGACTACTTGTACTAGTTGTGGCACTGTGACCTTCAAACATTAAAATAAATATCTGGAATCCCCACTCAAAGTTTTTTGAGTATCCAACTTGAGTACTTAAAGGACATATTGCATTATGGGATGAGCTTAAGATTTCTTGTTTTTTTGTAATATATTCAATTGTAAAAAAATGTGTAAGAGATGTCTTTTGTCAGTCTAGTTCAGACATGTCAAACTCGCGATGTCACATGACGTCGCGCAACGTATCAGAGCTTTTTCCCCATTGCCGGCAATGGGGGGTAGGCACGGTTTCCCGGTGATGGGTCCGGCCCGCGGGCTGGCAGTTTGACACCCCTGGTCTAGTTTGTAAGTAATAGACCATCAGAAAAACTCACAACATTCTCATTATAGTGCTCTCAAGTTTCATTCCATAGAACTAAGATTTTTCATTGTTTTATATCTCCAGTTTGTCTTTAAATGTGGTCAGTCAATGGGCTTTAAATCAGTACAAATTCAAGAACAAAAAGAACAATTACATAATTTAAAATAGAAAAAAGTAACAAATCTCAATCTTCCAGGGATTAAAATCAGGTTGCAGAATTCATCTTTTCCAGCTGAGAGAAAACAGATTTTGATAGGAAAATTAGTGCCTTCACTGCAGAAACACTTGCAGTGATCAATTCTATAAGAGTAATTCCTCAGTGAATATTTGTACATTCATTTGGAGATTAAAATAATATTTCCTTTATAGAAGTATTAAAAAATGTGTAGGTGAATATATTTTTGTAATATGTGTATAGCAAAAGTGAACTTAGAATTTTTTGTAAAAGCATTCTAATTTACATATAGCTCCTTCCACAGCCATAGAATACATATTCAAATACAGAGTTTTATGCTCTATAATGAATAAGAGATTTCAATGTATCTAAATCACAATTTAGGGTACAGAATTATATTCATGGGATGAGAAGGTTGGAAGTGGTTAAATGTAAAAAAAAGTTTGTTTACAATCAGAAGCCAAAGAATGCCACATGCTTTTGAAATAATCTTTTCCCCTCTGTCTCTGCCCTCTCCCTAATTGATTTATTCTGCAGGTGATATACCATGCTTAGATGCTGAAAAAATCAACTCTAAAATTATGTTTCTGTATGATTAAAACGTTATATTTGAAGGTAAGATTATAATATTTAAAACAGTATATAATTTAGCTTTTTATGTAATATAAACTTTTGATGTTTACAGCAGATTGCTGAATTCTTCAGTCTATTCCCAAGCTGAATGTTACCCAGCTCCCCAGACATGCTGATTACTATTCTTATGAAATACAACTATTTGGAACTATGACTGTTCATCAACTTCAGGTTCATATGTTTGGAATATGCACTATAATAAAGTGAAAAATAAAATAAAATGTAGATTATCTTGAGAGTGACAACCTGCATTCCACAGCTGCAGTTTTTATAATAATTTTATTAAACTTATCAAAGTATAAAATACAAATGAAAATGAAAACAGTGGGAAAATGGGGAAGGAAAAAGAGAAAAAACAAAGCATAGGGCAAAGGGGAAAAAAAGGAAAAAAAGCATTGACTTCCGATTCTTTTTAGTGCACTAGAATTTTAAAAAAAAAATTACAAAGTCAACTTTTACATAGTTAATGTGTACTAGCCATTTCTATAAAAACAATCTTATCTAATCAGCAAAATCCAAAATCAAAGTTTCATTTTTTCCATCTCAAGCACAAAATCCAGAAGCGGTTTCCAGTTAGAAACAAAGTTAGATATATTCTTTTCTTTGATTAGAGCAGTTAATTTAGCCATTTGTGCTAGCTCCATCCATTTCCAGCTATTTGTCTATTGTAGGAATTAGAATATCTTTCCCTACAGCTTGCAGTTGTTAAGCTGAAGACTTAACAAAAGACACTTGCTTTTCTTGATGAATAAATACAATTTTGAAAGAGATGAAGTACCGCTTGCTCTTGTTGACAGAGTATTTCCTTATTGCCTGGGAGTCCGTGATTAGAGGCCAGGGCCATTGAGAACAATAGAATTATGCTTATAGGGTAAGAGCCTTGGACATCTTTTTTCTCCTTATAAATTTTTAACCTTTTCAAGGGGCAGGAGGGATATTTGTATATATATTAAAGAAAGATGAAATTTTTATAAAGCAACTGGGTTAGTTTTAGTTTATAAAGCATATGAAAAGTATATTTAAAAGACTTTATATAGGCCCTTATGATATATGCTTGAAACATGTGTTTTGATTTTGTGTAGGGATATATTCTGGCAAACAAAAGTATAAAAGTGGTCCATCACAAAACTTGATTTGCTTGGCTAAACTAGTACAGGTAGTCCTCAATTTACAACCACAATCGAGTCCAAAATTTCTATTGCTAAGCAAAACATTTGATAAGTGAATTTTGTCCCATTTTACGGCCTTTCTTGCCACAGTTGTGAAGTGAATCACTGCAGTTATTAAGTTGTTAAGTTAGTCACATGGTTGTTAAGTGAATCTGGCTTCCCCTTTGCTTATAAGAAGGATGCAAAAGTTGATTGCATTACCTTGGGACAGTGCAACCGTCATAAATATGAGTCAGTTGCCAAGCGTCTGAACTGGGATCATGTGACCATGAGGATGCTACAATGGTTGTGTGAAAACTGGTCGTCACTTTTTTCAAAGGTGTTGTAACTTTGAATGGTCACTAAATGAACTGTTGTAAGTCGAGGACTAGCTGTACTATTTTGCTCCTTTCTTGAGGATGCTCCCTCACATAATGGATGCAAAAAAAAATAAATACATATATTATCTGGCAACTAGTAGGTTTCTTGTACAAAATAGGCAGTAATGTTTCCTATGTACAGTATGAACTACAGCCTCTGCATGTGTGTATGTACGCATGCTTATTTGCATGTGTACTTGTAATTTTTGTATTTTTTCTGCTAAAATGGGATGGCACGATGGCCCAGCAGTAAAGACTCTGGTCTGGTTGGCTGGGGAACTGACAGCTCAGATTCAAGACCCAAGCATCACATGATAGATAAGCTCCCGTCCTCGCCCTAGCTCCTGCCAGCTTAGCAGTTTGAAAGCATGCAAAACTGCAAGTTGATACATAGATACCACTTTGGTGAGAAGGTAACAGCGCTCCGTGATGTCATGTTAACCACATGACCACGGAAACATATTTGGACAATGCTGGCTCAATGGCCCTTGAAATGGAGATGAGCACCGTCCCCCTACAGTCGGCAGTGACTAGTGGAGTAATAGCTGCAGGGACTCCTTTACCTTACTTTCTGCCAAAATAGTTTAGTAGAAGCTAAAAATTATTATCCTTACCATTGTTGGCCCTCTGTAAGCATATCCTTTTGCTGACATACCCTGTTTTCATCTCTCTAATTTTATTTTTAAATTGTTTCTAGGTTTCAGGAGTTGTTAGTCATATTTTTTTTGGGAACTCTTTCCAACTTTGCCTTTAATATCTCCTTTTTAAAGACACTCCCATGAAAGATGAGCTCTGTTTTCTGTTAACATTTCTTACTATGAAATCATACTTATCATAGGTCTGAATATATTAAAATCAATTCTTTAAAGGCCAGAGTGATTGCTTGATTATATTTCCTCCAGACTCTGAAAGAGAAAGTTTCCAGCAAGGTAAATGAGGAATTTTAAAGAGAGACCATACTTTGTAGACAGACAAATATAAAAGTAATTGAAGTCTTCAGTCACCACTACTTTCTGGTTTTAATATAGCCTGTACTGATGTTAACATAATATTTGTTAACATTTATTCCTTTGAATTTTTTGTAGAAATATTGGTATTGTTAACATGCACTGGAAGTCCTCACTTAATGACCACAATTGGGACCACAACTCCATTGCTAAGCAACATGATCCTTAGTGCAGTGTTTCTCAACCTTGACAATTTTAAGGCATGTGGACTTCAACTCCCAGAATTCCACAGCCAGCATTGCTGGCTGTGGAATTCTGAGAGTTGAAGTCCACATGCCTTAAAATTGTCAAGGTTGAGAAACACTGCTTTAGTGTGACATGTGACCATAACTTGCAACTTATTGCCCTTCTCCATTGAATTGCTTGTCGTAAGCCAGCTGTGAAGCTCACAAATACTGATCATGTTATGGAGAGAATGCTGTAATGTTTGTAAGTTAAAGAACTGGTCATAAAGCTACTTTTTCAGTGACAAATTTTGAAAAACAACCAAGCTCAGATCTAATGACGTCACTTCAGCAGTTATCTTTATTGTACTGTTGAATTAGTCTGTTTTCTTAGAATAAGGTTATCCAGCTGAATACTTAGAATTACAGTCTAATACCAAAGATTTTTATTTCATAAAAGTTCAATTCCAGAAGAGGGATTTATTCCATTGTATCAGGATAACCGTTTGTGATCCTGATATTGAAATCTGTTCCTTATGTATACCATGTGATCTAGTTAACATAGGTGGCATAACCCTTCTCTAAAACGAAAAGCAATAGGTATATAGATTGGTACTTGTCACTGATAATTTTAGCTTTCCAGAAGGAAATTTACAGAAAGAAGAACTAAAAATTATTAGACTTAGGTAAGTTTTAAATTTTTAGATGACATACTGGTTGGCGTAGAATATATTGTACTGTAAAAATGGAACATGATTAATTGTTTCTATGGACACTGCAAATAATATTCCAAGTAGAAGTAATATTGCATGTTGTTCATAAAACTAGCCTGGCACTGCAGGTAGTCCTCATTTAATGGGATCAGAAACTCAGTTGTCAATTGACTAGGGTTGCCAGGTCTGCTTCCAAAAAATAGCGGACAAGCGGGGGGGGGGGGTTAAGTAGTAAAAAAAGTAGACTGTACAGCTTTAGATTACGTACCATTTCATCATAAAGCTTTTGAATAAAAAAATGTCCACTATTTTGTGAAAAAAAATAGTGAACATAATGTGAAAAAAGTGGACTGTCCACTCAAATAGTGGACACCTGGCAACCCTACAATTGACATGGTTGCAAGTGGAAAAACCTCATGGATGCACTACTTAGCAATGGCAGTTCCTGCTGTCCCAGTTGCCATTGTTAAGTGAGGACTGTGTGGGCGTTAAGCAATGACCTCATGTGACTTGCAACTTCCTGCCGTTTTCCCCACTGACTTTGCATGTTGGAAACCCACCGGGAAGGTCATGTATTTTTGTGACCATTTGACTTTGGAACACTGCGACATTATAATTGTGAACTGGGCACTGAGCACTTGAATCATGATCACATAAATGTGGAGATGCTGCAATTGCTAAAAGTACAAAGACTGGTTGTAATTACCATTCATTCAACACTGTCATAAGTTTGAATGAACACATATTCATTAAACGAGGACCACTGTAGTGATGTTGATGTGAGTATACCATTACTTGATGCTAAATTTTCTTTTAAGCCTATAATTGTCAGTTATAGAAAGGATTGTTTTAATCACCAAGCAGTTTCCATAGCTCTTAGGTCTAACACATTAATCTTAAAGTTCGTTTTTTTGCTTATCACTGCAGCGGTATATACCATATTCAACAGAAAACCTGAGAACTTTTCACATAGAACAGGGCTTTTCAACCTTTTCACCCATTGTACCACTTTTAGGATATGGCAACATCCGAATACCACCAGTCGCCTAGCAAGGTGTCAAAAACTTGATGACCCCCCCAAAAAAGGAAAAAAGTGATAAAGTACAGGTAGTCGTCAACTTACAACAGTTCGCTTAATGATTCTTTGAAGTTACAATGGCCCTGAAAAAAGAGCCCCCCCAAGCCACAGCCGAGCAAGACACCTGCCTGCCTACCCGGCGGCGCTCTTCCTCCTGTGTGAGGTTTTAATTGTTCTGAGCATTTCTGTTGAGGATTGGCAGCGGGGGTGGGGTGGGGGATTTTTGGTTTTTATTCCCCCCGTCTGCTTGGTGGTTGCAGCAGGTTTTGGTCACTTCACATGACTCTGGGACACTGTGACCATCATAAATATGAATCAGTTGCCAAGCATCTGAATGTAAATCACAAGACCCTGGAGATGCTGCAACATTCCAGCTGATCGGCGCTTCTTCTGGGCTCAGCAGAAGCCTTAGGATCAGTGCTGCTTTCCAGCTGATTGGTGCTTCTTCAGGGCTTAGCAGAAGCACAAGGATTAGTGCCAAGCTCCAGCTGGAGCCTGGCGCTTATCCTGGCACTTCCACTGAGCCCTGACAGCCCTGCAGCTCCAGCCATCTATCACTCAGGCTTGTGCGATGCTGCCATCGGTTCAGCTCATTCCCCTCCCCTGCTACCACTTTTCTAGGATGGTCATGTACCACCTGCCAGGCGTCAATGTACCACGGGTGGTACCCGTACCACTGGTTGAAAAGCCCTGACATAGAAGACTTAAGTCAGTTTTATTTCGGAGAATAAATAGTAATATTTTTCATATTATTTAACCTTACCCTTTCATGATCATAACAAATACATTCAGGTATTGCAGTGGATATAAACAGTTTACACACTTTTGTTAAAATTCCAGATTTTTTTTATATATTTTTCCAAAAAGCTACATCAAGTCTGATAAAACATAAAAGTGTTACGGTCTGATGAGACCAGGGTTGAATTTTTTTGGCCATAATTCCAAAAAGTATGTTTGGTGCAAAAACAACACTGCGCATCATCAAAAGTACACCATACCCACAATGAAGCAAGGTGCTGGCAGCATTGTGCTTTGGGGCTGCTTTTCTTCAGCTGGAACTGGGGCTTTAGTCAAGGTGGAGGGAATTATGAACCGTACCAAATATCAGTGCATTTTGGCACAAAACCTGTAAGCCTCTGCTAAAATGCTGAAGATGAAAAGGCATTTCACCTTTCAACACAGCAACAACCCAAAGCATACCTCCAAATCAACAAAAAATGACTACACCAAAAGAAGATCAAAACTTGGAATGGCCCAGCCAGAGCCTGGACCTGAATCCAATTGAAAATCTGTGGGATGACCTGAAGATGGCTGTGCACAGGAGAGACCCTAGTAATCTGATAGATCAGGAGTGTTTTGCAGGAAGACTGGGCAAAGATTCCCAAGGCAAGATGTGCCATGTTGATAAGTTCCTACCACAAAAGACTGAACGCTGTCATGCTTTAGTTTAAGGGTGTGCATGCTTGTATAACCAGGTTATTGTATGTTTTCTCCATTAATGATTTCAGTTTATTTTTCAGTTGAATTGTACAGTTTATTACATTAAAGATGGGAAAAATTCTGAAGTGATTTATCTTGGTCTGATTTTTTCACATCTCAAAAAACTGGCATTTTTTTAATAGGGGTTTGTAGACTATTTATATCCATTGTAGCTGCACTGAAATTAAGAAATACTTTGACTTAGGGTGTAGCTCTGCAAATACTTGGGAGATTTGAGCACATAAAATTGGCAGATTCCTACAGAGGTTTAGTTTATGCAATCTCTTAAATTTTGCACTGTGTTACGTGAATGAGCCCATACAGTGCATGTAAGTCAATTCTAAGAGCTTCAGTAGTACTATACTCATAAGATAAATATTCAAATCAGCATATTATTCTGCAAAATATTACAAAATATGTTATATAGTTTATAATGATAATTTATTATAAATTGCATTTATAAACAAGATCATTTATATATGGTCAAATAGCATTGTAAACTTTGTAATTTTGCAACGTCAAGTATACTCTTACCTATTTCCTAGTCCATGCATGTTGCTTCCACATCTTGATCCTGAATCAGTTTTATATCCCCATCAGAAAAGTAGAATTTTTTACTGGAGCTAGTTAGCCGCATTCCTTTGTGTGCTTTGTCTTTTACATACACGTCTACACCCTAAGAATTCACAAAAATGAGCTCATGGTAGGACTGGGAGTGGAAAGTTTGCCCTGCTGTTGTTTTGCCCTTTGGGAAAAAGAAAGCTAGAAGAATTTGAATGTGTTGGTTTTGTAATGAACAGAGTAGTCATGCCTCTTACAAGTACAATTGTGGGTCAGATTTTGTCCTTATTCATTCCAGATTTTTATGTCACATTGCAGTGTTTAGATTTTTATTGAATATTATATGTCGTCATTACATGCAGCAAATCTTTATGACTCCTGCATAATCAGATTCCAGTTGCAATAATAAAGAGTGCTATGTAGGATAAAAATAGGAGAGAAGCAGTGGAAATATTGCAGACATTTTATGAAATGTGTCACTCACCGTTTAACAAATAACAAATCATTATTTTTGTATAAAATAATTGTTTACACTTTTTTATATCTTGCCTCTGTTGTGTTTATAAATAACCAAAGCAGTGAACATACCTAATATTCTTTTCTCCTATTTTTCCCACAACAATACTGTGAAGACAGGTTGGGCTGAGAGAAAGTGATTGGCCCAAAGTCACCCATCCAAAAAGTCATGGCTATAACAGAACTAGAACTCACTGTCTCCTGATTTCTAATGGCACCTTAACTTCTAGAACAAATTGGCTCTCTTAAGTCACATTTAAGACTCTTAATTAAACAGATTTGCTTCAAGAAGTGGTACACTTTTGAACACAGAATGGAGGATTATACTGTATTGTATGGCTCAGATCTGGAAATTTATTTTATTAATGAATAGAATTCTCAGGAATGAAACAAAACTTCCCTTCGTTTTCCTTCTCACCTCCAAGTTCTCTTCCTGAATCTAGAAAATAATTTCAAAAATTGCTTGATGTTGTACAAGGGAATGCAGATGAATGGATGAATTTCTGGAAATTATGCTAATTAAGGAACAATTGCTATTCAAGCTATGCTTTCAGCAGGCCATTGCTGTGTATACTTTTTTCAGGACTGGACAATTGCTTCTTGGGATTTTGTTTAAATCCTAACTTAATTGATAATAATCTTTTGTTATGAGACACTTTTAATTGTAAGTTAGTGTGTGTTACAATTAGAGTTTGCTGTATAAAGTAGTTGAAACTGAAAGAAAGCATTTTTGTTCAGATCCTTAATGAATCTGTCATATGTACCAGAACTCTTGCCTCGGTTCATATAGTTCTTAATTGTAAATTAAATGTGGGGTTCTCGTCTAATGTGGTTTTCTTGAAGACATTTCATTACCAACTGGGTAACGTCATCAGTGCTAGAAGGAAGTGGGGTTTGCTCTCTGTTTATATACAAATGGCCCTCTCAGAGCTGGTGAGAGTGTTCTTTGTGATTCCATGATTAGGCTATTGTTTACTGTTATTTAGTATTAATCTTGGTGTTAACCTCTGCTTATATGGGTGTTCATTGCTGGCCAAGAGGGGTTTGGGTCTTTTTGTTTCCTAAACGAATAGTGTGAAATGCCAACTTCCTCCTTAAATCATTTGTAAGTATCCCTAAATTAAATTTTTATTAGCCACCAAATACTTGCAGTTTTTTGGAAGCCTTGACTAACCTAACTTTAAAATTTTCTTTAAGAAAGAGATGATGTCTAGGCCAGAGGTCCCCCAACCCTTTGGAGAGAGGTTTTTGCGCAGACCAGAGGGGACGTGGTTTTGTGTGCCGACTGCATCTCACGGATGGGGCTTTACTTGTTTGTGCGGCCCGGTTGTTGGCATGCCACAGCCCGGTACTGGTCCACGAACCCTATTCCACCTTTCCCTCGTGCTTGCTTAGACACAACAACATGAACCATACTTGACTTCAAGATGTGATTACTGCATTGAGATTATTATATGCACAGAGATGGAAAGATTCAATATTACCCACATAAGGCAATGGTTGATGAAATTGACAGATCTTGCTGAGATGTATTCTTTGATTAGAGAAAAGACACTATCTACATTTATTGGTGGCTATGTTTTATGGACGTTTTGCATAAAAATGAAAAAAATCTTGAACATTATGGCTTTGATGATTAGACAGGATATATTATAGAAAGAAAAGTGTAAGGTCCTTGATCTCTCCTGCTTTGGTTGTTTTGTTTTTTGAAGACAAGGTGTACTGACATCAGTGCTAGACGGGAATGGGGTTTGCTGTCATTTTATATATGAATGGCCTGCTCTGTCAGTCTTGGTGGAAGTGATCTTGGTAGCTCCTTGATTAGGCTGTTGTTTACTTTTAGCTTTTTTGTCTTGAGTTGGTAATTCCTTGATTGTGGTGAGGTTTACTTCTTGACTGCTGGTTGTGCTATATTGGGTTGAGTGGTCAGGCACTTTTTGATACAGTTGCATAAGTATCCATTTTGTTGGAAGATGTTATATAGATGATCCTTTTTCTGATGTTCAAAGTTGCTGCAGCTTGTCTAAATAATATTTCTACACAGCTTCTCTTGTGAGATGTTGCTGTTGCTTTGGTAGTGCAGCACTTGATTGATGTGGGTAGTTTTTCGATAGACTTGTGTTTCTAATTGGCCATTGCTGTTTTTGCTGATGAGGATATCCAGGAAAGGGTAGTATGTTATTGTATTCCTCTTCTCTTGTGAATTTTATTTCTTTGAAAATATTGTTGATAATTTCATTTGGGTTCTCTAGTTGGTCCTTTATATTATGACAAAGGTGCCATCTACGTATCAAATCCATACTTTGGATTGTATGTGTGGGAGTGGCATAGATTCTAGGCCAGAGGTCACTAACCTTTTCATGTTGGTGGCCTGGAGGAAAAGGGAGCAGCTGGGAAATTTGTGCATGCACGTAAGGAAACAGGGCGGTAGCAGCCCTGTTTACGCAGGTGCTGGCCGCCGCCGCTAGCCCCACAGACACTAGCGCGAGTGGGGGAAGTGCGTGCACACGGGCGCGCACACTGGCTAGCTTGTCCTGTGCCCCAGTAGCCAGTAGGCCATGGCCCAGTAGTGGGCCACAGCCCATAGGTTGGGGACCCCTGTTCTAGGCATTGCATTTCAGTCTCTGTTATGAGTCCTAAAAGCAATGATCCCATGGGTGTTCCTTTGATTTATTGATATATTTGTCTATTGATCTGAAGGTAAGTGGTTAGGGAAAGATTGATAAGATCCATGTTTCTGGGTATTTCAGTCTTGGTGCATTTGGTTAGTATTCTGTGAGGTAGTGCTATCAAGGATTCTTTGGCTAATTCTGAGTCTATGGATGTAAAAAAGTGCTGTAACATCAAATGAGACCATGATTTCATTTTCATCTATTGTCATTTGTCTTTCTTGTTTTTAATGCACTGTAGTGAGGGTTTGATGAAGTATTTGCTTCCATTCACTTTTTTTGTCAGTTCTTTGCTGGTATCTGCTGCTGCAGATCATGCTAGTATTTATTACACTTCTACCAATTTTTTCTGGAAGAACAATGATTGCTTAATAAATAGGTATCTGTAATAATTTAAAGAAATGTGCCAAATCTTAGAATTATGAGTGAAAAGTGTTCACTGGGATGTAAGTTTCGATGTCCTCTAGTAATTCTTTGACTTTTTGTATTTATTGTGATCTATCCTTGATATCTGTGGTTCAGCTTGTGTCTACTGGTAAGATGATGATAGTTTGGTCCTTCTTTAGGTTTTGAGGGCTGCTTTTTCCTCTGCTTTGAGTTGGTTTTGTTCACATCTTCTTCTGCTGTGTGTTACAATAGTTTGTCTTATGCTTTCTTGGATCTCTGTAGGAAGTCCTATGGTTTTAAATGCTCTTTCTAAAACTGCGAAGAATTCTAGTTGATTAGCATAATTTGTGTTATAGTTGAGGCCTTCCTGTAAACTATTGTATTCTGTGATCCATAGTGTGTAGCTGGACATGTTGACCACCCATTTGGGCTACAGTGCCTCTTTGATTCTGGGATTTAGTTTGAGTAGTTTGGTTTAAATGTTTGGTTTTCCTTTTTCTGGAATGTCTCTGGGAAGTAATCTTGACGTTGGTTGTCAGCCTTGCTATGTTCTCTGGTATAATGGTCTGTTCTAGTTGCTCGTTGAGGTTTTCCTTGACATGCTAATAGAAAAGTATTATGATGTTGCTTTAGAGAGGTTAAAATGTAATTGCACTTAAACTGTTGTGAAAATTATTAGAAGCCACTTTTTTGTTTTTTTCCTATTCTTCAACTTCTTTTCTTGCACTTTTTTTCTTTTTCTTCCTTTATATTAGTTTGTATAAGTTTTTATTTTTTTAAAAAAAGTTTCAATAAAATGATATTAAAAATTATATTTGGTCAATAGAAGTCAGAAATACATAAATTCATTCATAAAACCAAGTTACATGGTCTCTTTGAAATACAGTTTACAGAAATTATCTCACAATTTGAAAGTTTGGCTGAGTAACATTTAAATTTAATTCTTAGCAGTTTATGCCTTAAAGACAGATAATGAGGCAATATGAAGCTTAGTATTTAACTGAGTAAGCTATATATGCCTCATTTGACTT
This sequence comes from Protobothrops mucrosquamatus, assembly GCF_001527695.2. Taxonomy (NCBI): domain Eukaryota; kingdom Metazoa; phylum Chordata; class Lepidosauria; order Squamata; family Viperidae; genus Protobothrops; species Protobothrops mucrosquamatus. The sequence continues at coordinate 590,250 of NW_015388023.1, forward strand.
CAAACTTGTTTATAAAATAATTTTCTTAAACATTGAAACATTGAGTGAAGTACAAATTCAAACAAATTAAGACAGATTTTCTGTATTTCAAGGCTGAATATCAGTTGAACCCTTGAACTGAAACATAGTAAGATACTAATTTTTAATTATCTGATGTATCTTGCGTTGACCAGGAGTTTAACTAAGTCTCTATAATTTTATTTACTTAGTTGCTTACTAATTGAGGATTATATGCTGCTCTAGTCCAACAGAACTCTTGGAAGTCTCCCTTCCAAAACTGTGATTTTATGAATTTATGTGTACTCTGGAAATCCATGTAGAATCAGCAGTACACAAATCCATGGAGTTTACCACATTTTATTAGTGGTAAAAAATATAATTTTTTAAGTATCCTGAAAGTTCTTGGCACGTGTAATGGTTTCATACAAAAGGTGAGGCATTTGGTATTAATTCTTTTTCTCTCTCTTAGGCATAGTTTTTTATAAAGTAAAATCTGTTCAGAATATATTCTATAACTCAAAATAGTGAGGTTTAATAAGTTAATTGTAATATTTTGACCAGCATATTTAAATAAATTAGGGACTTGAAATTGTACTAGCGTGCTATCTGTTAAATGTGAGAATCCATAGGTTAATTGCTATGTAAGTAATAGTTATGAGAATTACATAAGTGCATATTTTTGTAATGCCTGAAGCACTTAGTACAGTAATGGCCCAAACTGCAATCCAAAACCCACATGTATCGTTGGGTGCCGGGTGGGCGTGGCCCATTGGGTGGGCATGGCCCATTGGTGGGCGTGGCTGCAGTAGTAACACCGGACTAGGTGGGAATTAAAAAGTTCAATCAATCAATTCCAACTTTGCAAGATCTTTTTTTTCCCCGCAAGAAGTTGAAATTGAATGATTGATTGAACCTTTTTTTTTTTTTTTGCACACGGCAGCGGAGGCCTAAAGGAAAAAGGTTTTATAAAACCCAGTTGAAGGCCTAGGACTGGGGCGATGGCCCGCGTGCCCACAGAGAGGGCTCTGTGTGCCACCTGTGGCACGCGTGCCATAGGTTCGCCACCACGGACTTAGTAGAACCCTGGAGTTTTAGAATCCTCCACACTAGCTAATAGTATTATCTATGTCTGTCTCTTGGTATCCTCTGAAGGAAGAGTAAAGGTGTTGAATTGCTGATTCAGCAAAGGCGTTAGTAATGGCTAATTAACTGAATCTGAATCTTGGTAAATTAGAGGTACTTAGAGCAACATAAAGATTAATTTTGGAGAGCTAGATTCTTGATTCTTCCCCCAAAGTTTGTAAGAATTTATGTCAAAGTGCCAGAAAAAAGAGGAAACTACTTAATATCTTATGTTAAAGCAAACGATACTAGATAAATGCAAGATGTACAGTACCATTTTCTGTGATTCAGACTTTGCGTATTTTTTCTATACTTTGGTAATATTTTTTCTTTGTTTCCTTTTACTTTATAATCTGTGGACATACAGTAGACGTTTGTGACTGCATAGTGGATTCTGCAACATAAGATAGATAAGAGATAAGATAACCTTTATTGTCATTTTTTTTACTGTGGGCACAACGGCACACATCAAAAATGAAATTTAGTTGCCCACTCTCAAAGTGAAACACATTTGTTTATCTGCTTGAATATATGAGATTGTATATGTGTGCAGACGTTTTGGGATTGTGTAGAGCAGAGGTCCCCAATCTTTTGAGCACCAGGGACTGGTTCCGTGGTGAAAGGTTTTTCCGTGGATTGGAGGATGCGTGGTTTGTATGCTGCCTGCATCCCGCAGATGGGGCTTTGCTTGTTTGTGTGGACCGGTTGCTGGCATGCTGCAGCCTGGTACTGATCCACGGACCGGGGGTTGGGGACCCCTGGTGTAGAGTATACCTCCTTGACAACCAATCACTATTGGCCCTATTCCCCTGGAGGGGCAATGCCTTTCTCTTTTTTCTCTGTCATTGAATTGTTTGCACAGATCCACTACATGGGAAATATTGTAAGGATGTTTCATTGACATAGTGCAGTGAATATTATGGCTGGTTTCAAAGGACAAATAGTTGTCTCATTAATGATTTGTATTTGCTAGAATATACAGATATATTTTTCCTAATTTGTTTAGTGTATTGTATTTTCAAACCCATATCTTCCATTTTTTCAGTCAGCTTCCCTATTACCTCACAGGGAAGGTTTTGGGAGTTCTCTGGGTGACACAGCAGTTCAGGAAGAATGAAACACATGTCCTTATTGTCTTATGTTATGTGTTGTGGTGTACAGTGGTGACGTCTACTAAACGTATGTCAGTTATTCCTTTTCACCATCAGTTATAACTGAAGAATAGAATCGATAATAAGCAACCTGTTTTGTTTTAGCATTAAGTGCAAAAACAAGTTCCGGGTTTTGGCATCATGTCACCTTTTAGATTAAAAAAAACCCACTTGTAATAAAAATTCGAATTTGTAATCAAAATTAATTTAAAACACTATTATACTTCTTTTTCACTGCACTTTTTAAATTGTATTTTATATTAATAAGAATATATTAAAATACATTTTTTGAATTAATTTTTCAAATTAATGTGACAAGTGCAATTTAATTTGATGGCTTTAATATTGACATATTTTACAATTTAAGGGTCATTGCAAGCAAGGATTATTTGGTAAAGCTGAGTGCCTAATAAATCTAAAGATAAAAATAGAAAAAGATGATAAAATATAATGGGAACAGAAGGATAAGACTGAGGACTGTTATAGTCTATTTGAGGCAAAGGAGATAAATTTGCTTCTCACAAATGATAAAAAGGAGAATAAATACAATGTATGTTCATTTATTCTTAAGCCTAGGTTATGAAATAATAGTGAATGAAAATATATGAGCTGTGTTTGTCCTTCCAGTGAAAATATTGTCTTTACATAAGAATTACCTTTCCTTTTTAGAAGTTATATTAATGATAGAAGGTTCAAAATTTGATAATTCTCCAGCATGACAAGTGGAGAATCCACCAATGGGGTTTCCTTGTCTTCTGCCCGTAGATTAAGTCAGCCAATTTTGCTCCGCCTCTCCTCTTGAGACCTCCCCTTCCCAGTCTCGACTTAGTCTAGAGCCCTATCAGACAGAATTTCCTTGGCTCCTGAACCGATTCTTTGATAAGGTCGTTTTTCCTTTGATTTGGCTTTGAATTAATTCGGGGGGGGGGGAATCGTAAGAAAACGAACGGCTGTTCGCTTTTCTGCTGCCTGATCGGCTGATCGCAGCACAGCCACGAGGCCGGCTTGAGTCCAGCCAATCGCCGGACAGGACAAAGAGCCGGGCTCCATTTTCTGGTCATCAAGTGTGATCCAGGGCGAAAGGGGAAACATTCCTCCTTCTCTTCCCAATTCACCCCCCCACAGGGATTGCACAGTCACTGGGAGAGACAGCCGAAAAGACAAACGCAAGATTCTGGCCCACCTGACAAAGAGAACGGAGAGGAGAGCTTCCTCCTACCCCCGCAGACCGTCTTTTCGATCTGATGCAGGCACAGAGCAGGGGTCCTTTTCTCGCCCCTATCAGCCCAGGTCAGACGGACAGAGTGAGAGAAACAGCAACAGGGACAGATTCAGACAACAGTTCCAATCAAAGCAGCCCTTTCGAGGAGCGGGGGAGGTGCCCCTACCGCAGATCCAAGTGACGGGGGGGCTCCCCCATTGGTGGCAGGCTAGCTCTCTTCGCTCACAAATGGCAAGCCACCACCACGGACCTTTGGGTCCTAAATACCGTCAGATTCGGCCTATCACTGGAATTAATCTCAACTGGTTCATCCCTTGCCCATCTCCAAGGGATCTGACCAAAAGGAACCTCATCAAGGAGGCCATCCAGCACCTCCTGGACATTCAGGCAATAGAACCGGTAGAGAGAGATCAGTGGGGACAGGGATTCTATTCCATCTTATTCATAGTCCCAAAGAGTTCGGGGGGGTGGGGGTGGAGAGCAATTCTAGACCTAAAAAGCCTAAACAGGCACCTGGCATACAGAAAGTTCAAAATGCAAACCCTCCAATCGATCTTAGCAAGCATCAGAAAGGGAGACCGTCTGATGTCCATAGATCTGACGGAGGCTTACCTTCACATTCCCATACTTCCGGAACACCGGAGATTCCTCAGGTTCTACCACACGGGACAGCATTTTCAATACAGGGCCCTGCCTTTTGGACTTTTTTCAGCTCCCAGGGTGTTCACAAAGGTATTGGCAACACTCGCCGCGCATCTGAGAACAATTCCTGTGCACATCCAATGTTATCTGGATGACATTCTCATCCAGTACTCGTCAGTCCAGGCAGCACAGTCAGATCTGGCACTGACTCTGACAACCCTTCAAGAACACGGCTTTTCAGTAAATTTCCAAAAGAGTCACTGTTCCTTCGACCTGCCTCCTTCATCTGGGAGTGGTCATAGATACATAAAAATGCAAGGTCCACCTCTCTTGAGATCATCAACACAGCATTCGAGCCCTGGTCAGGCTGATCTGAAGGAAACGAACCACGACACTGTCCACACTCTCGCAATTGCTAGGAAAGATGGTTTCATGCCTCGCAATTGTCCCTTGGGCATGGCTACACTCCAGAGATCTGCAGTGGTTCCTACTCCCGTTTCAGAGAAGGGGAATAAGCTCCTCCAATCAAAGAGTAAGGGTTCCGCCAAAAGTCCTAAGGTCGCTCCAGTGGTGGTCCTCTCCAGCAGTAGGAAAGGGAAGTTCAAGGAAGCCAACCGAGTCATCCTGACAACGGATGCCAGCTTATTCGGTTGGGGAGCACACCTACAATCGCAACTGGCACAGGGTCAATGGTCCAAGAAGGACCTAAGACACAACATAAACTGGCTAGAACTCAGAGCCATACACCTGGCTCTTCATCACTTTCGCAATGCAGTGGCGGACCGGCACGTTCTGATTCTCACGGACAACGTGGCGGCCAAGGTGCATGTCAGCCGCCAAGGAGGCACTCGATCCAGCGCCCTCACGGTCGAAGCCCAAGCACTGGGAGCCTGGGCAGAGAGCAACCTAGCCTCCCTCAAGGCCGAGCACATCTCAGGAGAAGCAAATCACCAGGCAGACTTCCTAAGCAGGGCAATGATAGACCACTCAGAGTGGAGCCTGCACCCTGCTCTCTTCAGGGAAGCAGCAGAGAGATTCAGCCACCCAGTGCTAGGCCTGTTTGCCAGCCCCACGAATGCTCAGCTCCCGAGGTTCTTCTCCCATTTTCCATCACCAGGAGCAGAAAGAGCAGATGCACTCCGAGGTCATTGGCCGAAAGGACTGCTGTATGCATTCCCACCGCTTCCTCTGATACAAGCAACCATTAGGAAGATATTGCAGGAACAAGCAGAGGTGATACTCATTGCACCGCACTGGCCAAGACGGCCGTGGTTTGCCGATCTCATAAGTCTATCTACATCCCCGCTGTGGAGGATTCCACACGACCAAATCTCCCTCAACCAGGGGTCCCTACTACATCCAGAGCCACTGTGTCTCCAATTGGCCGCCTAGCACTTGAGCAGAGTCTCCTAGAAAGAGACAACTTTTCACAAAGAGTCATTAGGACACTCCAGGCCTCTAGAAGGCCTACAATTAACAAGATCTATGATTCCACTTGGAAAAATTATTGCAGCTGGTGCAATAGGCAACAGCTAGACCCTTTTAGTATTTCGATCCCAGATATCTTAGACTACCTAGCAGAGGGTCTGGATAGGGGGTTAGCGCCCAACACAATTCGTAGACAGGTGGCCGCCCTATCCACCATCCTCACCTATGGTAACTCTGAACCCCTAGCCAGACACCCAGTGGTGCGATCCTTCATCAAGGGCGCAACAAACAACAGTCCACCCGTGGTCCACAGATACCCCTCCTGGGATCTGCCTAAGGTCCTACAGGCCATCATCCTACCTCCATTTGAGCCTGTCCAGACCTGCGATTTACAATACCTGACCCTTAAGGTCTCCTTCCTAGTAGCTGTTAACTCAGCAAGGCGCATTTCAGAGTTAGCAGCACTGTCAGTTAGGGAGGATCTTTGTACCTTCCACACGGACAGGGTGGTATTACGTTTGGACCCCTCCTTTGTTCCAAAGGTCAATTCCCTATTTCACAGAGCACAGGAGGTGGTACTACCAAACTTTTGCCCCGAGCCTTCCCATGAATTGGAGTGCAAGTGGCACACCTTAGATGTTCGCAGAGTTTTAAAACAATACATCAAGCAAACGGCACCCTTCCTCAGATCGGAAGCCCTGTTCGTCTCCTTCCACTCTCACACAAGAGGTCGAAGGGTCACTGCATCCACAATCGGAAGATGGATTAGAAGGTGCATAGCAGAGGCATACAGGGGGCAGTCTTTAGCGGTCCCCAGACAAATCACCGCACACTCCACGCGCAGCACTGCCACCTGAGCAGCATGGGCAACTCAGGTGCCGATTGAAGAAATATGTAGAGCGGCGACGTGGGCGTCGCCTTCCCCTTTTATAAGACACTACAAGTTAGATAGGTTCGCATCTGCGGAGGCCTCCTTTGGCAGGAGGGTGCTCCAATGCATAGTATCAGAGATTGGGACACAGGCCCAGACTGTTCCCCACCCACAGGGACAGTGAGGCTTTGGTATGTCCCATTGGTGGATTCTCCATTCGTCATGCTGGAGAAGGGGCATTGGTCTTACCTAAACACCTTTTCTCAGCATGACGATGGAGAATCCACTCCCACCCTTGAGGCCAGTCAGGTCCTGTGAGGGGAGAGTATTGAGCCAGCACAAGGAAATGTAGCCAACAGCTTTTACCTCAGTCGAGACTGGGAAGGGGAGGTCTCAAGAGGAGAGGCGGAGCAAAATTGGCTGACTTAAGTCTAAGGGCAGAAGGATGGAAAACCCATTGGTGGATTCTCCATCGCCATGCTGAGAAAAGGCGTTCAGGTAAGACCAGCGCCCCATCTCTCGGTTGTTATAACCACATTTCTTTAGGAGTTATTTAAGTTGAAAGAAAATTTTCCTCAGGACTATTTAAAGAGATATTTTAAGCAAATGGTGAGATGCTGAAAAGGGCAGTTTAATGTTAGGTTATACTAATAGAAACATTTCATCCAAATCATAGGAATTAATACTTTATCATATTCTGTAGAGGTTAAGTTGTACTAAGAGTATTGTGTCTAGTTCTGAGCCTCATTCTTTAAAAGGGTCATAAAGAATTGGAGCAGATAATTCACAGCAGAATAATAAGAGATTTAGAAATCAAAGCCTGTTGGGAACATTTAAAGGCACCAAGCTTGTTTAGCGTGCAGAAGAAGAAATTAAGGGAGGATATTGTTCAGTCTGTATAAATTTAAAAGACTGTCAAATGCCAAAGCTTCTTTCTTAAACTCAACACCATTACACCAACAGGTTGAAATTTAAAAAAAGGAAAATCGGTATTAGGGGGGTTGTCTTGGCATAAGAACTATTAAGTAGTAGAAGAGTTTGCTTATAATAGTGATATGCCTCCTCTTGCTGTAGAATTTATTTCTGTCAAAGATTATACAGAATTATATAGCTGATACAGAAGTATCAAGATAAAACATGATTATAAATAAATAAAAGGGAAGAAACAGAACCTCATATATGGATAAGCAATATCATAGACTAGTATTGTTTTAATAGGTGTAATACAACAGTGATAATAATTTTGTAATTCTCGTACTGACCTCCAGTAGTAGGAGTTGGACTGATCTAATCTTCCTATATTCTGTCAGGTCTGTTAAATACAAGGAAAATTACAAGATCAGGACATGGAATCATGTAGAAAGGGCTGTTGAAATGCATGGGCTAAATCCTTGTTTCTTCAAATTTAGATACAATATTTAGTCCAAAATGGTAAAATTGTATTTTTCTTCTAGTACTGCTGAAAGTCAATATTGAAGTGAGCTAGAGAGGAAGCTCTATATTGGCTCTATAAAGTTGTATAGGAAATTTGCCTGAATAAAAAGTCACACTTAACAAATATTTTTCTAAAGCAGAATACTCCAGATTGAATAATAGTTGTTAAGTATTTAGTAATTTGAATATCTACGTCACTGCTTTGTATATTAGAGACCAAAGAACATTATTTCTCTATACTGTAAAGTTTATGTTTGAAATCTAAGCATGAGTTTAAATAAGTACCATGAATTATGATTTCGCTTTCATAGTGCTTACTGGCTCAGGTGGCTGCAGTTGGGTATTGGGAAAAGAAAGAATGGACATTGATTAAGCTCTCACTTTTCACAGTTTGAATCCAGGTGAAGGGAAATACCACCTGGGTTTTGAAAGAGGTTTTATGGCTCTGAAGTGGCCCATTTCTTTCTTTCTTTGACAGCTTTCCCCTCCTTTCCTTGAAATGACATTTAAAGCATTCTGGAAGAAATGTGGGAGTACTGTTTAAGATTTATTTTATGTAAGAAAGATTTTGATCTTATTTTTAAAGCTGAAATATTCTGCACATTAACTGTATTTTTGTCTCATACTGAATCGGAACAGAAATATTGAATGCTGCTATAATGGTATCAGCTGGCATAGTAAGATAGGAGAGAGACATGTCAAACTTGTGACGTCATGTGACGTCGCTCAACATATTGGGACGGTTTTGCCATTGCCGGCAATGGGGTGGGCGCAGCTTCCGTGTGACGCATCCGGCCCATGGGCCAGCAGTTTGACACCCTTGCTCTAAGCAAACCCTGCAGTTTCTGATTCCTGTCACATCTTCTCTGTCCCTTCAGATATGGCAGAAGGGGCATGTTGCAGGTTCTATCCAGTAGACAATGTCACCTAATGGAACCCAGGAGAGCCTTTTCTGCCGCTGTGCTCACCCTGTAGAACAGGGGTGTCAAACTCAATTTTACTGAGGGCCGCATCAGCATTGCAGTTGCCCTTGGGGGGCCAGGTGGGTGTGGCCAGAGTGGGTGCAGCCTACTGAGTGGGCATGGATGGAGTGGGTGTGGCCTACTGGGTGGGCGTGGCCAGTTCTACATTATTCGAGTCAAGGGTTCCTGTGGGGGCCTGGGCAGGAGCGGGACAGATCTGAGGGTCTCTGGCAGAAAGGAGTGGGACTGGGGCAAGTGCCAAGGCATGGTCCACTGGGGCAAGTGCCAAGATGGCCACCACAAAATTGTACATTGGCTCCCGGCTGGCCTGGGCCAGGGCCAAGGCAGTGGGGGCCGTTCCCTCACTGTTTCCATGATTGCTTCGCGGGCCACATGAAACCACTTCGCGGGCCGCATCCGGCCCCGGGGCCTTGTGTTTGACATGTCTGCTGTAGAACATCATTCCCTTCAGGGTCAGGCTGGCCCCAACTTTGATGGCTTTCCAGAAAGGCCTGAAGTCCTGGCTTTGCCATTTGGCTCAGACCAGATATTGGTGGTGTGAAATTTATAGCATGGTTGTACAGATTCTGCATTGACTGTGTGCTCTTGTATGGTTTTTGAATTATTTTTATTGCTTTAATGTTTTTAAGTTTTATATGGTTATTTTACCTTTCGGATTTTTTGGTATTGTTTATGTTTTAATTTTGTAAGCCACCCAGAAACATGTATGTGAGTTGGGTGACTATATAAATTGAATAAGTAAATAAAGTGGTTTCACCACATTGTACCATTGGTAATTCTTTTAACAACAAAGATTTGAAGAAAAATTAATGTTTACAGAAAGATTAAGAAATGTAATTGTCTGGATTCCTTCCCTCTGTAGCAATGCAAAAAATCTTAAGTAGAATTCCAAGGACATAAAAGCTCAGATAACCTAGGTTTGTGGAACAAAGCTATAAAGCCAGTGTGAAAGAATTCCAGTGACACTTGTGTATCAATGGTATATACTACTTATAGTAAAATCAGTCAAATTAGATGTCCCTCTCTTTTGGATCTGAGCCCATTTCCGCCTGCCTCTTGTTTTGCTAATGGAGAGATCTGGGGTCAAACTGTTTATTTTTGCATAGGTGAGAACTCTCCCCCCCTCTCTCTCTCTCTCTCCCCCTCTCTCTCTCTCCCCCTCTCCCCCCC
>NW_015388024.1:0-2603 GCF_001527695.2 Protobothrops mucrosquamatus
GTGCTGACTTCCTACAATGGTATGAAAATCAGAATTGAATCCCCCCTCCTCTCTGTCTGAAAATAATAAGTTTTGTTCTGAGGAAAAACCCAGCGAAAGCTTCCATTTCCGTTTCTGTTTTTATATTCTAGGGATATAAAGCCTCCCTCCCCAGACTATAAGCAGTATATAAGATAGGAGTTGACACAATCCAGATGTATCATGTTCCTGCATCATATCAGGAGGGGAGCTGCCACTAAAGAGAGCATTTCTAAACGTGGCTAGTGAAAGTAGGAAAGCACTGCCCTGCACAGCAGAACAAGTGGGAAATTGCTTTTATAATCTCATGTAGGGCATTTTCCTTAGGAGAAATGGATGCTTTGAATGTTTAGGACAGTCATTTTGTTCTAATTAATCACAGCGTCGTGGAAATATATGTCTTACCAGCAGTGTAATGCGACAAGGATTACTGGATTCAAGGAGAATTAGGTTCCATGCCAAGTGGCAGTTGGTAACTCGGGGAAGGGGAGAACATTAACATAAAAAGGGGGGGAAACCAAGTGACAATGCAACCTGTTCCTTACAGCAAATAGATGAGCTTCTCTCCACCTCCACAGCTCATTTGATCATAAGTTCATTATTCTCCTAAGCACATATGTAGTTCTAATGCTTTTTGAGCTTTTTGTCAGCAGGAACATAGACAAATTAAGATTTGGTAGCCTGCCCTTCTCCATAGCGGGAAAAATATCCTTGAAATAGTTGGGGCAAGCCAAAGGCTTTAAATATCTCATCCTTAAAAATGAGATTTGTTTAATGCAAGTGTACATGTAATTTTAAACTTTTTTTAGACCTGTTCAGTCAATGGATGGAATGGCAGAGCGAGAAAATTTCAGTTCCCATGTGTCCTGAGAAACGACATTGCTTAATATACTCAAGGGCGGCATGGTGGCTCAGCGGTTAAGACGTTGAGCTTGTTGGCTGGAAAACTGGGAGCCCAGATTCGAAACCCAATCTCCAGCAACAGGGTGAGCTTCCATCCTCGGTCCACCTTCTGCCTACTTAGCTTACCTTTGGTGGGAAGGTAACAGCACTCCATGCCGCATGCTGGCCACGTGACCACAGAAATGTCTTCAGACAGTGCTGGCTCAATGGTCTTGAAATGGAGATGAGCACCACCCCTTATAGCCGGCAATATCTAGCAGAGATTCTTGAGGGACAGTCTGTCTCTGGTGGTTTCTGCCCATCCCATCAGATCTGGAAGACAAACATTCTCCAGGTCAGGGGTCCTCAAACTTGGCCACTTTAAGACTTGTGGACTTCAACTCCCAGAATTGCTGGCTGGGGAATTCTGGGAATTGAAGTCCACAAGTCTTAAAGTGGCCAAGTTTGAGGACCCCTGCTCCAGGTCCTTTCTGTGAAGTAATGTCTCTCTCTTATGGGGTCTAAGGAGGCATTCTTTGTCATAATGCATATGCTGTGGACCAGCATCACATTTGGGATGGCCAAAATCTGATGGCCTTTTAGGCTTTAAAAAAAACACCTGTCTTTTCTTTCAGACCTTTGGGCCAGGATAAAAGGAAAACCCAATTTGTGTATTTTGACCTTTGTTGGTTATTTTTACATAGATATTGACTCTCAGATCCTCAAGAATGCAATAATATTCCTAAGTATGCCTTGAATATTCAGATTTTAAAGTTTTCTTTCAGGACTAATGGATAAGCAAAAAGAAGCCATCAAACATTATTTTGGTACCAATAAAGGAGAATATTTGTAGCTCAGGGTTGAAATGAAGGGTCCTTGGTGCTCTCTGAAATTGGTTGTTTTCTTGCAGACGTTTCATTACCCAAACTAAGAACCGTGATCAGCACTGATGATGTTACCTGGTTTGGGTAATGAAACGCCTGCGAGAAAACAACCAAGCTCATAGAGCATCAAGGGCCCCTTGATTATGTTAGTATATGATTGCTGTGGCAAGATTATTATATGCACATAGATGGGAAGTTTTGACGCTGCCACCTAAGGAGCGCTTGGTGAAAATTGACACATCTTGCTGATATGGATGAACTAACTTCTTTGATTAGAGAAAAGACACTATCTACATTTATTGGTGACTAGAAACCTCTTATGGACTTCTTGTGTAAAATGAAAGAAATGAATGTGTGGCTTTGACGATTAGACAGATTACAATATAGAAAGAAGAATATTAGGGTGTAACTTTAGAGACAGAAGTTAATATATATATATATATATATATTGTTCTTTCTTCTCTATTTTTTTTGTCTTCCAATTTTTTCTTTTTCTTTTTTCTTTCCTTCTTTGTCTCTTCTCTTTCTTATTTTATATAAGTTTGTATTAGTTTCATCGTCTTTATTAAAAAGTTTAATAAAAATATATACGTAGCATTCAGATTTTAAAGACGCACAATACCTTTCCACACCAGTAACTCTTGGTTACTGTTGGGCTGTCTAGTTTAATGAAGAGAAGGATGAGGGGGGACATGATAGCACTGTTCCAATATCTCAGAGGCTGCCCCAAAGAAGAGGGAGTGAAGCTATTTTCCAAAACTCCTGAAGGCAGGACAAGAAGCAACAGATGGAAACTAATCAAGGAGAGAAGCAACCTAG
>NW_015388024.1:3337-8335 GCF_001527695.2 Protobothrops mucrosquamatus
GTGGTGTCAATGTTGCTAACATCGGATGTTCTTGCTTTGACAACAAATGGAGATGCAGCCATTTTCCCTTACTTTATGTTTTACTCTGAAAATGTCCATTTTCCATCTTTAAAATTCTCAGTTACTGCCATTTCCTCCTACAGTCACATACTTTAGTAAGTACTACCTCTTCTTGACCTTCATTTGCCAAGTCATTTTTAAAAAAAAAAAATATTCTAAAATCCAGGCATTAAATGTTTCTATATGGGTTTCTTGAAGAAGTGTATTGGAAATAAAATTATCAGAAGGCCTTTTGTTCTTTTTATTACTTAGATCACTCCTGCCCTCTAGTGGGCCAGTGAGCTCTGACAGCTTATTTCTGACCCACACCATTTTATTCATTATCCCAATTTAGGAAAAAAAAAAGTGAAAAAGAATACAGTGATCTTCAGTCTGGAGAGGTACAGATTAGTTCTACCTTGAAACCTACGTATTTGGGATTTTATTTTTAAATCAAAATAATTTGAACTAAAGTCCCTGTCGGAGATTTGGGCTGGGTTTAGCGTTTAGCCTACACGTTTGCTTCAGAATAGAATAGAGCTGGAAGGGACCTTGGAGGTCTTCTAGTCCAGCCCCCTGCTCAAGCAGGAGACCCTATACCAGGGGTAGGCAACCTTGGCTCTTTTATGACTCGTGGACTTCAACTCCCAGAATTCCTGAGCCAGCCATGCTGAGGGGAAAGGGAGAGGTTTCCATGCTGAGCCATGCTGGCTCAGGAATTCTGGGAGTTGAAGTCCACGAGTCATAAAAGAGCCAAGGTTGCCTACCCCTGCCCTATACCATTTCAGACAAATGGCTATCCAGTCTCTTCTTAAAAGTCTGAAGTGATGGAGGCCCACGATTCAATATCAGCACACCACTGCATATTTTCCAGAAGTGCTTGTTAATCAGTAGTACAGTTAGATTGTTAACCTAATATATATATATACTGCTCAAAAAAATAAAGGGAACATTTTAACATGGAACTGAAGGAGTTTGCATTCTCTTTATTTTTTTGAGCAGTATATATATATTAATACCAGACTAACAATCAAGCAATAAACAGTACTGCAAACAAGGAACTATCAACTCAGAGAAACAAACAGTAAACAACAGCCTAATCAAGGAACAACCTAGAAGAAAACAATACTGCCACTGTCACTGACAGGGTAAGCCAATGTATATAATCAGAGAAACCCCTTTCTCTTCTAACACTGAAGGTGCTACCTAGTTGGATAATGAAATGTCTGCAAGAAAACAACCACACTCAGAGAACACTAAGGACTCCACAGTTCAACCCTGAGCTACAAATATTATCTTCTGTTGCAATACATACACCCAGTCATGGCTGTATATGTTCATATGTCTCTGTTAGGAGAAGTTAAATAAGAATTTGAAAGAAGTAAAATGTGAGAGCACAGGCTATGATATTTGCCCTGTACAGCAAACAGTGGCCATTCACGAAATACCGGTTGAATTTGACACAGCTGCGTCCTGATGAGTTGATATGGCTATCCCACTAGATGCCTTCTGAAGGACTATGGTTGGGGTTACTATCTACTTTTGAAAAGCAGCTGCTGTCATGCAGGCAGTTTCCCTCTGAATAGATTTGGGGAGGGGGGAGGAAAGGACAAGGTACAGAAAGGAATAAATGAATTCTGGGTAAGGTTTGCAGACCTAGTTAGAAGATGCTTATAGCCAGAAGAGCTGAGGAAGCAAGAGGAGAACATGGAGAGGTTGGAAAGGTGAAGACAAAAGAAACAGGGACTAAAAAAGGAGGTATACCAGTCCTGCCTGGAGCTCAGCCGTAACTAAGAAAGCAGCATGGATTCCCACCAGCTTATGCTGCTCACCATAGCTTGTGATCTAAGCAGTGGAATGAAAATCTTCTTGCCTGCTGCTGCTGCTGTTGCTGATGGTGATGATGATGATTATATGGGCCAGGTCTCTCCACATCTTCTGATCTTGCACTACTTCTTTGAGTTTTCCCATGCTCTGGCTGGCGTCAGCTTTGATGGTGTCCAGCCACCATATTTTTGGGTGGCCTGGTTTCCCTTTACCGCTAACTCTGTCCAATATAATTGCTTTCTCCAGTGAATTCCCCTGCACGACATGGCCAAAATAAGTGAGATTGCCTGCTCATAATAACTGCTAATCTGCAGACGTTGCTTCTGCTTCTTTATCCGTGGGCTAGAGGTGTCCGACCTTGGCAACTTTAAGACTTGTGGGCTTCAACTCCCAGAATTTCCCAGACAGTGTTGCTGTATAGTCAAATAGCAGGGCTGACTGGGGAATTCTGGGAGTTGAAGTCCACAAGCCTTAGAGTTGCCAAGGTTGGACACCCCTGTCATAAGCCATTTGCTTTTATCTTTTTTACTACACACACACACACACCTTCCCACTCTGCCTTAGCATTTGCCTTTGTAAACTCAAAAGCCTGGCTGGGGTGAAGCTGCCTGTGGACATCAATACATCCTTGAAAACTTTGGTTTGAAGTGAGCGATATTAAACTGAATGATATTAAAGGACAGAGTATTCAAGATATATTCACACGGCTATAACACCTTGCAAAGCTTAGAAGGATGGAGTTGACTGATTTTGGGGAAGGTGTGCACTGCAATAAAGTAATCTTGCATAGATTTGCAATACTGTATTGTGTCCAGTCCTTGGAAAGCAAATGCCTGCAGGATCAGCCTCAGGATACAGGGTGGTAAGCAGTGGTGGGATTCAAATATGTGAACAACCAGTTCTCTGTGTGGATGCCGCTTCCGGAAGTCCATTCTGGGCCTGGGCAACAAAAAATTAGCTACCGGTTCTGCCAAACTGGTGCAAACTGGCTGAATCCCACCACTGGTGGTAAGTAATTCACTAGGCATTTATTAAACTGGGGTTACACAAGGTACTCAGCTAGCCTAAAATGAAATGGTAGATTCAGCGGGTTATGAGAACTCTAGCCAAGTTGTGTGAAAGCAGGCTATCCTTTTAAGATATAACATCATCGATTTGTTTGGCCCTAACCTTTAATTCAAAGGCAGCAGTGGTGCTTTGTTAATATGGGTTGTGGGTTTGGAGTGTTGTGCAAACAGCCAGCAGGTGCCACTACAAGCTTAGGTTACAAGGATCATAAGTAATCATTTTTCTCCCCTTTTGGCAGACATGCTAAAATGACTTTCTCCAGTGAGTAGGAGACCTCTTATCTGGTATTAAGCTAAAAAGCTTGCCCTCTCAATACGGTTTAATTGTAAAGTGCTAATTGCAAAGTACTTGCCTACATATAGTTTCACAGCATTATGGGCTTTTGAATCAAATACACCGTAAACCCACTTTTTTTTTCTTGCAGATATGTGCTGTGATTTGCTTGCAGTCATAGTGGATCAGGAGATCTGTTGTAATGGTAACTGGAAATCATCTTAGGAGACAGGCAAGGGAGTGGACAACCAGTGCGTACATGATATCTCAATCCACACAAAGAAGGAGAGCGTGAAAAGAGTTTTGGAAGGGACTCGTCTTAGTTTTCCCAAGAGTGAAAGGAAAGAAGGGCAGAAATGCTTTCAGTCTTGCAAAATTCTGTTAATGTAACCCAGTGGTGGGATTCATATATCTGAACAACCGGTTCTCTTATTGGATGCAGGCCTGGGCCTCCGAGGCCTAGAGCGGACTTTTGGAAATGGCATCCATGCACTTCCGGTGGGCTGTTCTAGGCCTGGGAGGCCTCCTCCAGGCCTGTGAGGCCTAGACTGGACTTCCGGAAGCAGTGTGCATTAAGCTGGTTCTCTGAACTCAGCAAAATTTAGCTACCAGTTCTGCCGAACCGGTGCTAACCGGTTGAATCTCACCACTGATGTAACCTTACCATGAGGATAGCGTTGCTACTCCAAATTCACAGAATAGCAGAGTAACAAAGTTGGAAGGGACCTTGGAGGTCTTCTAGTCCAACCCCCTGAT
This sequence comes from Protobothrops mucrosquamatus, assembly GCF_001527695.2. Lineage (NCBI taxonomy): Eukaryota > Metazoa > Chordata > Lepidosauria > Squamata > Viperidae > Protobothrops > Protobothrops mucrosquamatus. The sequence continues at coordinate 7,301 of NW_015388024.1, forward strand.
CTTTTCCATATCAGGATCTTTTCCCATGAGTGGCCATGTTTTTTCACATCTTACAATACTATTTTCCAACTTAAAAAAATCCCTATACTATGGAACCAAATGTAAACAAAATTATGAACCAAGGTACAGTAGCTCATAAAACATATGTTCAGTAATACGATTTTTTTTCCAAATGAATATTCCGAAAAGAATGAAGACTCCACTTAAATGAATTTGTCCTGCAAGAAACCCTTCAGAAAAAGATGACAAAACACAGATACACAAACACACCTTTTTTTCCTCTTTTTTTAAAAAAACCCTGACTGGGTGAAAAATATGCTCACATATTATAACATATGCTAAAATGGCTTTGGGTTAACATTCCAACTGAGTATAATTCCATCTTCTGAGGCACTCAAAAAATAATTCCATCTGCACTGATTTTTGTTTAAAGAGGTTGTATGAAGTGCTCAGCACCAGCAAGGAACTTGAATTTCTCCACTTTGTATTTCTAGGAAGAGGGAAATGAGAAAAATAAGCCGAGCTTTCATTGAAAGGGGATGCAAAATTTTAATGGGGCCATTTATCCTCATCAATGCATTAATGCATTAATAAAAATATCTTCATATTGGGATGGGTTTTTTTTTTCAGAGGGAGAGGAGATTATCTCTAAAGGAACATTTAATTACATGGAACTTTCTCCCCCTCCCCCATGTCCTCCTTCAATATTCTATAATGCTGCATAATTGGTTAGATGTTACATTAAACATTTGGGCACCAGAAAAATGTTTTTACTAGTAGTCCTTAACTAATGACTGTAATTGAATCTACAATTAAGGTTGTTAATTGTGACGGTCATTAAGTGGGTCATCATGTGACTGTCCCCGGTTTTACTTTTTTTTTTTTTGCAGTGGTTGTAAAGTGAACACAGTAGTCATAATATGAAAGTTGTGAATGTTAAACAAAAGCTTCTTCTTCTTCTTCTTCTTCTTCTTCTTCTTCTTCTTCTTCTTCTTCTTCTTCTTCTCCTTCTCCTTCTCCTCCTCCTCCTCCTCC
>NW_015388024.1:10159-12297 GCF_001527695.2 Protobothrops mucrosquamatus
CGAAAATGCTGCCTCTCCTCTCAAAGATCTGATTCCTGGGTTAAAAGCACCTAAAGGATTACCCCTCTGGGATTTTGTCTTTTCATCTCTTTGCTTCAAATTAATATACCAGATAAATGCTAGCGTTTATTTGGGGGTCACAGTTTAAAGGGAGGGATTTGTTTTGATGAAACTTAAAGCAAAAATGCAACGTGAAGAACACACAGGCATCAGTTCATAGCACAATGACAGCCCAATACAAGGTGGCATCCCAATACAAGCTCCACCTTTCGGTACTTGTATTGCAACATTGTATGCGGTTAGGGACAAGGGACAGTAAAGGAGAATAGTTATAGCTCAGGGTTGAATTGAGGGGTCCTTGGTGCTCTCTGCGCTTGGTTGTTTTCTTGCAGATGTTTCATTACCCAAACTAGTTTAACTTCATCAACTTGATGAACATCATTCAGACGTTGTGGGTGCTCCATCACTGGAGGCTTTTAAGAAGAGACTGGACAGCCACTTGTCCGGAATGGTATAGGGTTTCCTGCTTGTGCAGGGGGTTATAATGATAATGATAATGATAATGATAATGATAATGATAATGATAATGATAATGATAATGATAATGATAATAATAATAATAATAATAATAATAATAATAATAATAATAATAATAATAATAATAATAATAACAAAGTTGGAAGGGACCTTCGAGGTCATCAAGTCCAACCCCCTGTTCAGGCAGGTAACTCTATACCATTTCAGACAAATGGCTGTCCAGTTTCTTCTTAAAAACTTCCAGTGTTGGCGCATTCACCGTTTCTGGAGGCAGGTTGTTCCACTGGTTAATTGTTCTAACTGTCAGGAAGTTTCTCCTTAGTTCTAGGTTGCTTCTCTCTTTGGTTAGTTTCCATCCATTGCTTCTTGCCTCTTCTTTGTGGCAGCCTCTGAGATATTGGAAGACTGCTTTCATATCCCCCCTCGTCCTTCTCTTCATTAAACTTAGATATATCCAATTCCAGCAACCGTTCCTTATACTGTATGTTTTAGCCTCCAGTCCCCTAATCATCTTTGTTGCTCTTCTCTGTACTCTTTCTAGAGTCTCTTGCTCTCCCATCAACTTTGCTTGCCAAAAGGTCACAAAAGGTGATTTCGTGACCTTGGGGTACACAGCAACAGTCATAAGTATGAACCAGTTGCCAAGCATCTGAATTTTGATCGCCTGAGCATCGGGATGCTGCAAAGGTTGCAGCTGTGGAAAAATGCTCATAAGTCACTATTTTTCAGTGCCGTTGTAACTTTGAACGGTCACTAAATGAACTGTTGCAAGTCAAGGATTGCCGGTATAAATGTTTTTAAAAAGATAAATGTTAATTTTGGGCAGGCGCATATTTCAGGCCTGCAGGATAGAGAGAATTGGGTTGCCATGTTTTAAAAATCGAATTCTGTTTTGGTCTCCGACATTAAATATTGCAGACTCTCAGGCTGAAAACCTTGAGTTGTGGATTTGCTGGAGGTGCCTGGGTCAGTCGCCTGGCTCTTGGCTGTACTTGTGCGGCTGCTTCTGAGACATTCTTTTGAACAAGAACATCAACCAATTTAATCACGAAAGCTCTGATCTATAATGACCCTCTTCGTGTTTTGTCTTCAGCACGTTATTGTTGCACTCAAGAGAACGATTGTCCTCCCTTATTCTGATGACTTTCCCGTGTCACGAAGGAAGTCACAATTTTTAATGGGGCAAACAGAGTTTTCCTACCTTGTCTTGTAGAAACAGGACTTATTTATTTGCTTATGTTCGAACCGTAACATTTACTTCCAGATCGGCTTCAATGAACTTTTGATGCCCTAGTGCGAATTTCAAATTTTCAATCAAGCTCCAGCTGAAACCCATTTTCAGAAGTTCTAAAGTCCCCGCAATCATTCCACCCAACTTGAACAGATAAGCAGAAGCAACGTAAGCGTTTCCCCTTTAATCAGACTCAGACGCCCATGATTCAATTTCATTCTCTATAGGAATTCTTCTACATCCTCCCATTCACGGCTTTATTGGAAAGCTTGAATTCTGACACTTAAAGCCAGCTCCCTTACAAATATCCCTCAGGTGCATAAAATGATTATCTTCCCTGGAAGAAAGAGCCCCAAATGATCCTGAAATC
>NW_015388024.1:13424-16484 GCF_001527695.2 Protobothrops mucrosquamatus
AGCGTTTCCCCTTTAATCAGACTCAGACGCCCATGATTCAATTTCATTCTCTATAGGAATTCTTCTACATCCTCCCATTCACGGCTTTATTGGAAAGCTTGAATTCTGACACTTAAAGCCAGCTCCCTTACAAATATCCCTCAGGTGCATAAAATGATTATCTTCCCTGGAAGAAAGAGCCCCAAATGATCCTGAAATCTGAGATAAACCACATATGATTTGTATGAAGTGAAGCCTTTGCTTTTTGTATGCTGATCTCATGGTGTAAGATTTGTTTTTTTCCTCCGGACTTCTGGAAACGTGTTCCATGTTGAGATGTCTCCTAAGCAACCATTCCATGTCTAACATGGAATGTTTGCAGAGAATTTCAGGAGCTCTTTAAAGGGCAATTTTTATTTATTTATTTATTTATTTATTTACTTACTTACTTACTTACTTACTTACTTATTTATTTATTTATTTATTTACTTACTTACTTACTTATTTATTTATTTGCCACCCAATTTTTATATATACATATATGTGTGTGTGTGTCTTTAATAACATTAAAAACAAGAATCCCGGGTATACACATATCGTGGCAGTAATAAAAGTATCCGAACACCAGGATAAAAATCTTAAAACAAAACTGTAATTTTGGTTTAAGTAGTTGTAGTAATAGATTAAACAGTTTTGGTTTAAGATTTTTATCCTGGTGTTCAGATACTTTTATTACTGCCACACACACACACACACACATATACATACACACACACACACTAAAAATGTAAACAAGTTAATACAAGCCAAATGCTTCGATCCAATTATAGATGGGAAGGGTGGGATCTATTGTTAATCTATCAACGACCTCCACTGTGATGCTCTGTCAAGGTAGTGATTTAACAGCTAGCCAGCTTATGTAATGTAAGATTTAATATGTAATGATGGGAATGACTCAGCAGGGTCTGTGTCTCTTTAAGAGCCTTTGTATAAAGGGAAGGCTCCGCTGATGTGTTCTTTCTCTCTTCCGTTTCCTGCTGTAACTGTGGTTTGTACGATCCTGCTTTATTTGCACGTGTATGTATATTGTTCCTGGTGTATGATATTGTAGGTAGTGTAAGATAAGCCACCATTTAGTTTAGAGCACTGTTTACTGTGTTTACTCTTGGGTTATCTTGCACAATAAGACTGTGCACGCTCTAACATGCTCCCCCATTGAAGCCCAAGAGCCAGGTCTTTAGGCTCTTATGAAAGGTCTGGAGGATCATCGGGGGGTGTGTGAGGTGGGGGGCAAGAGGTGCATCAATGCGTGGAAACCTCTTATGGACTTTTTGTGTAAAAAAATGATTTTGTGACTTATGGTTTTGATGATTAGAAATAATAAGTTATAAAAAAAGGGAAAGGATGTAATCTTAGAGAGAGTTTTGATTAGGATTGTATGCACAACTTTGGAAGATTGAAAGTCACTTCTTTGTATATTTTTTTTCATATTTTCTGCTCTTTTACTTTCTCTTTTTTCTATTTCTCTTTTTCTTTGCCTTCTTCCCCCCCCCCTTTTTCAGATTGACTATATTTTTTTGGAATCTATTTTGTATTATGTAAGTAAAATCTTGTAATGAAAACTATTAAAAATGTGGTAGCTGGCCATCTCATTTGCCAGTTGAAGAACAGATAGCAATTAGGAAGCCACAATTAGAATGAAATACAGAGCAACTAAGTGGTTTAAGATTATGAAAGAAGTACACAAGTTAGTCTATTATTACCTTAGTTATTTCTTTTATATGCAATACATTTTATATGCAATATCATCAGAAGTGCAAATCTAGAAGAAATAGAAATTGGAATTAAAATTCCTGGGAGAAGCATCAACAAACTCAGATTTGCTGATAATATCCCTTTGATGCCCAGAAGCAAGGAAAGAGTCGCTTGTTGAAGGTGAAAGAATAAAGTGTAAGACCTGGTCTGAACTTATATATTTTTATTTTACAAAAGCAATGATTGTATCAATAAGCAATGTCACCCCAGTGCAAATAGAACAAAAGAAGGTGATGTGAATACAGACATTATCTTCCTTGACTCAAAAATCCATATGGGTAATGACTGCAGTTTTGTGACTTGGGAATAAAACTATGACAGATCTCGACAAAATATTAAAAGCATGGGACAGAAAAGGTTGTTTGACTACAGAGTTATGCATTGTCCATTGTATACTCAATTGTAGCATACAGCTGGGTAAGCAAGAGCATCAGAGAGGCTTAACGAAGAAAAATGGATGCCTTTGAATTCTGGTGCTAGGCAAATAAGCGTAGCAAACACCTTAGACTTCAAGAAAACCAAATTGTTCAATATTAGCTGAAGTGAACCAAGACTAGTTACAACTGTGCTAAGTTTAGATATTTTGGACACGTCACATGAAAGCAAGGGTCATTGAAAAATATTCCGATGTGTGGAAAAAATTAGGTCAATAGAAAGAGAGGCCAACAGAAGACAAGATGGCTTGAAACAGATGACACAGCAGGAGTTTAGGAGACCTTGAAGAAGCAGTTCATAAATAACATTCTTGGCAAAATGTTTTGCATTGGATCGTGGACAGCTGGAAACAATCGAATAGTGTGTGGCGGGGAAGGCCAGCCATCCATGTGGCATGAAGGGAGACACACACACACACACACAGAGAGAGAGAGAGAGAGAGAGAGAGAGAGAGAGAGAGAGAGAGAGAGAGAGAGAGAGAGAGAGAGAGAGAGAGAGAGTAAAGCACGCAGCTTGAGGGAAAGGGAGATAGGGAGACCATCGGAGAAGGAGGCAAAGCAAAGAGAGGCCTGAGGAAAGAGGGAAGAGGGAAGGAAGGATTTATCAGCCTGTCTGGTCGTGGTCCCTGCTTGGTGGGGCTGCACTTGAGGCGAGACAGCCTGGGGTCCTACAACTGAGGGAGGGGAAGAGAGTATGAAGTTGATCGAGAGAGAAAAAGGAAGCTGATTCAGAGAGAGAGAGAGGGAGAGAGGGAGAGGGAGAGGGAGAGAGAGAGAGAGAGAGAGAGAGAGAGAGAGAGAGAGAGAGAGAGAGAGAGAGAGAGAGAGAGAG
>NW_015388024.1:19377-22534 GCF_001527695.2 Protobothrops mucrosquamatus
TCCAAGAATAAACAAAGAACCCCAATTCTAAAAGTATCTTTCTTGAAAGATATACAGAAGCAGCTGAGGTGTTTGTGGGGGAATCATCAGGTGAGCTGAAGACAGAGAAGTGGGATCTTATTAGCACATCAAACCTATTGTGTCATTATACTAATTAGTCTTCTGTCTGTTCTTAAAGCCCACAACATTGTCTTTCTCATTCCCTACCCTTCACCTGCTTCAAAGGCCTGTCACAAAATTCACTCTTTTTGAAACTGGGAGTTAAATGCCATATTCTAATCAAACCAGATTTCAAATGAATCTGACTGCATTAAAAGGCGGTGAAAATTCTAGGCTGAAGGTAAAAAGAGCATCTTTGTTCCTCTTCCATCTGGGAGGAACAATTCACAGGTGAGGGCACCTGTAAATTCCACATCTGTTTATTCTTCAGGAGATTTCATCCTTTTTTTTTTCTTTGCAACAAAATGCAACTTTAGATAGCAGGAAAAGTTTTTTTTTAAATATATTTTTCAGAAATACATATTTTTTGTGTTTGACATTTACTGTTACAAATGCATTTTAAGATGAAATATTCATTTAGACACATTGTGGGATATTTGTTTAACCAAGAGCAATATTGTCAACCTTAGAGAAGAATTTCTACCTATCCTGGCCAACGAGCAAAACAAAACATTTTCGATGCATGCATAAGTAAAAATAAGTTATGCATCTGCTTTCTATAATGGCAAAAGGCTTTCAGAATATATAAAAAGATATACACGGTGATATTTATTACACATGTTTATTATGCATTTTAACCTGAAATATGCATTTATATGCATTATGGTAAGTTTTGAGCTGAGAATAATAGTGCAAAATTCTAAGAATTAATAGCAAGGTCCCCCCAAAATAAAATATGCCCAAATGCATATATAAATGGAAATAGCTTATAAAAATGCACCCGTTCAGAATGCACAGATATGCAAAGACATACATCAGGAAAAATGTACGCAAGAATAAGTCACAAACTAATGCAGAAACAGAAGAAATCAAATGAAAAGAAAAAAAAAGAAATAGAGAGAAATCAATGATGATATTTTTGATGCACTAGCTCTTTTATATGCAGAGGACATTTTAATAAGTTTTAGGATTTATCTTGTTTTAAATATTCCAGGAAAGTTTCTTTTCCCCTTGAAGGGCGCAGAAAAGTACTTTTCATTAACATATTCAACTACTGTACTTAGGACTTCAGTTGCTTCTAGAAAAAATGAAGCTCAGATGTGCTNAACTTGGCACTTCTGTTAAGTGAGCTGAAAATGTGTCTCGTAAAGCCTAAAACTGGAAAAAAAATGTCGAAAATTGATACACATTGGTGATTTCCCACTCCATCTGAAGCTGTATTAAAATGAGAAAGTCTGCCAATTGCAGTATCACGCTTTTCATTTTCCTAATCCTAAATGTGTTAAAAACCAGTTTGCAAGTTTTGCGTAAACTTTCCTGCTAATATAAACCTCCCCCCAAAAATTCTAGAAAAGGTGATTCAGAGACATAGAAGATCAGAACATTAGCTGATAGACTTATTGCTGGAAAGCACTCATGAATTTATTGAACAGGAAATGTGAAGATGTAAAACCAAACAAATGTATATAAAACAGAGGAAAAATGTAGAAATATGGGTAGAGATATTTATGGAGATTCTTAACTATACAGATTGTGGTTGTCCCAAAGGTGCTTTTCCTAAAGGCAACTGGATTTTCTTGGTTTTTTTCCTTGAAAACATTTCACTTTTCATGGAAGAAACTTCTTCAGTTCAGTTATATTCCAAGTGGCCTAAACGATTTTCAGAGAGCTAACAACTGACCTTCAGAGTGTTAATGACCAGATGACTGCAAAGAATATAAATCTTTCTATTCCCTATCTATCTACTTGCATAGAACATGCTTGTCGAACTCTTAGGTCAATGATAGGCAACCTTGACTCTTTTATGAGCCAGCAGGAAGTCTGGGAGTTGAAGTCCATGAGTCATAAAAGAGCCAAGGTTGCCTACCCCTGTCTTAGGTGGACAGAAACAGTGGTGGGATTCAGCTAGTTCAACCACTTCAGTAGAACCGGTAGCTAATTTTTTGTTGCCCAGGCCCAGAATGGACTTCCGGAAGCGGCATCCACAAGAGAACCAATTGTTTACATATTTGAATCCCACCACTGGACAGAAGGTGAGGTGAGTGACAGGAGCCCGCCCTGCCACGCAGTGCTTGGGCTTGAACCGCCAGCACTGAGACCATCTCCAGTGTTATTAAGCTCTGGCAGTTGTCCATTGTCCCACAACATATTAGCCAAGTATCGGGGGGGGGGGAGGTCTGCCCAAAACTAGATATTTATGGACAGTTCTGCAACCTGAAGGGAATCATTCAGAAGATGAAAGCAAACTCTTTTAAAAGTATGATCATACAGATTAATCACTGAATACCTGTGATAGTAGCCCAGCCTGGAAGTCCCCTCATATTAGTGTCATCTGGGAGAGGAGTTACAGGCACTTGTGATAGGTCACCAAAAAGGTGTCCATCTCTGGTTCTCAAGCACCATTCATGGTCACTGGAGGTCTTGAGGCTAAGGATAGCCAGCTTCCTGTTAGGGGATGTTTTAGCTATGGATTTCTTAAATCAAACAGGAAGTCTGACCATCTATGGAGATTCTTAGTCATCCAGGTCATGGTTGTCCCAAAGGTGCTTTTTCAAGAGGCAATTGGACCTTTTTTGGTTTTCCCTGAAGACGTTTCTCATCCAAGAAGCTTCATTTGTCTTTGGAAAGCACCTTTAGGAAAAGATGTTTGATCAAATTGTTCTGTCTATCCGTCTTGGATCCCTCACTCCTCCAATTCCATGAGTAGATGATTCCCATCAAAGACAGAAGAAAAATCAACATCTAAACAATATCAGGCCCAATGTTGTTGTCTTGTTTATAAGTCCAAATGATAAAGCTTCCAAGAATAAACAAAGAACCCCAATTCTAAAAGTATCTTTCTTGAAAGATATACAGAAGCAGCTGAGGTGTTTGTGGGGGAATCATCAGGTGAGCTGAAGACAGAGAAGTGGGATCTTATTAGCACATCAAACCTATTGTGTCATTATACTAATTAGTCTTCTGTCTGTTCTTAAAGCCCACAACATTGTCTTTCTCA
>NW_015388024.1:23524-47116 GCF_001527695.2 Protobothrops mucrosquamatus
AACATTAAGTACAAATGGTTGTGATAGGAAGGCAGTATTTAGGAACAAATATGAAATGCTGAAAAGCCTTGTTTACATAGGTAACACATGCCCTCAACAAACAGAAGGGTCAAAAATATGCAATTCTACCCAAATTAAACTCCTTTAAGTCCATCTTTTGTGCAACACCAACAGAAAGAAGCAGAATATTTGGCGTGGGTTAATTAGGATCATATGTAAACAAGCTTTACAGCAGAAAGAAATCAAGCAATGCAGCATTTTCCAACAGGAAAGACTTTATTTTCCTATTTCTTGCCATAGTCTTAACTATAAAACCCTCAGGTTTTGTACCCCTTTGCTGCCAACTAGTGGTCACGTGGATTTCTGCAGTCTAGTTATAGCAACTCTTACACTACAGAGCTGATAAAAGCAGAGCCTACCTCGGTTGCAGAACCCTGGACTTCAAGCTTTTTGAATAGATCTTATTGGGCAGGTAGATTCTATTGGGAAAAAGTAATCTATAGATAATCCAGGTCTTGAATTATGAGGGTTATAGGCATATATTAAGTCATAACCCATCATATTTTAGTAGTTGTATAATTAAAACAATGCAGAAGATAATATAAAGATCTTGAGAAAGTCTACATGGTCATAAAAGGAGGACTTAGGTATGCAGTTTACCCACAAACCACTCATTCCTTATAGAGTATTCCAATGACAGGAAACTTTGCCAAACTTTTGCCAAACTTTTTTATTCCCAGCAGCCACATATTCCTACTTAGGAGGATTAGGTTCTCCCAAGAGAGGATGGGAGTTGGAGCAGAAGGCTGCAGAAGGATAAGAGAAAATTAAAAATGGGTCACCCACTTTTTAATGGAACCTCATTAGAACTTCTATTCATTGAACAATGAAGCTGCTCTTTTTATGATATCAAGGACATTAAGGATCTAACTGACAATTATGTATGTATCCATATCTGTCAAATTGCACCCAACAGCATTGTTGTTTTTAATTTTAAGATTTTAAAAAAAAGATTATTCCTGTTAAATGTCATTGTCCTTTAATTCTTCTTTTAAAAAAGTATACTTGCCCCCCTCCCTGTTTGTCTGAGAATCTTCAGCCAGAATGACACACTCCATGCCTCTAGGTTTCTAATTAAATAGACAGATAGGGTGTTGATAGCATCAACTTTCTGTAAGAAAAACTATTGATATTGTTGACCTGAAAGATTTTTATCTTCTTAGACAGAAAGAGATGGACAAGTCTAAAACTGAAGAACATTGCACAAGCAGGGCTGGGGCAGAGAAAAGTATGAAAGTTACCTCAGAACATGCGTTCTGAGGTAAAATATTTTAATGTCTAGAAATAAATATTAATTCAGCATTTAATTATCAAACTCTGTATAAATATATATCCCAAAAGAGAATACAGAGCTTGATAATTAAATGCTGAATTAATATTTACTTCTTGACAAAGCAAAAAAAAAAGAAGAGATGCTTTATTTTGCTTTTGTATGTTGATGAGAATGTTCTTGTTATAGATGTCTAATAAATGCACAAATGAAAAATGACAAAATAAATGCTTCTGTCTTCCAAGTCTGCTTTGACCTTTATTTTTTTTTCCAATCAATTTCCCCATGCTGAATTAGGATTGGCATCAGTTGGTATTGAGTACACGATCCAAATTCAATAATTGCCTTGATAAAATTAGGCTAGTGCACATTAGATTTCCATTTGATTTTAAGTTTTGGTAGTAACTTATTCCAGTTTGCAAACACACCAGAAAGTGATTGTTTAAGAAATCAGTGTAAGGAACAACAGAATAGATTTTCATCCCTTGCGCAAGAGATGCCTGGACTCTTGGAGGCTATAAAAATGTTCTTTTTACTGTAGGCATTAGCAGTGAACCTCAGATCCTGGTTTGATCCTGATTATTCACTGACACTGGCCCTTTCCATCTACTGTGCTGAACTGAACCATTGTTTATGTGAAACATAATTTGCTGAAAAAGCATAATAGTTACACTTATGGATCACCAATTTGATTTTTGTAGCTCAGTTCCGATTATTTGATTTCTTGACCACTCCACATATCTTCAAGGCATCCCAGACAAGAAACCAAAACCATGAGTACCAACACTAACTTTATTGTAATGTTACAGTAATAGAAGCTTACACATTTGAAAGCAATTCTCCCCTCCCCAGCCTTTACTTTCCAGAGAGCTAGGGAGGGTCCCTTTTGAGATGCTGTCTCCATTCCTGTTCCTTCTGTATGCTGAGATATCTATTCCCAAATGTTGCCTAGGCTGTTGTCAGGTGCAAAAAATCAGAGCCATTCATGTAGGTTACAGCATAAACAATGTATTCAAGCCTATATGCAAGAATCTGGTCAGTACTGCTGAAAGAAAAATCTTCAGGTCTAATCCAAGCCAGGAAGAAGAAAATGGAGACTGCTTTAGGAAAGAAGGTCCAGTTAATTGAGTTGCAGAACCACAACAGTATGTGGTTCTGGGGCAACTGACCAAGTAGGGTTGGGATAGGTGGGTTTTTATGCATTCTTTGGGGTTTTGTGTTTGGAATGCTCCAGGGGGTTGTGCAATGAGGTAGGCTTTTGTGTTCTAAAAGAGTATTAGGCAATTTCTATTGTGGCTGATGGCTTATGTCCTATGTTGGATTTTTGGGTGAGGATTGCTGGTTCTAATTCTATCACTCTGTTATCGTTACCTATCAGTTTTGCTGCAAGGGATTTCAAAATATTTTGTCTTGAATGGACTTCTGTCTGGTAGTATTTGTTTGCTCATGAATGGGGCCTTAGTCTTCCTGAATAGATTACTGAATCTGCATTTCTAAAAGGTGGTTTCCTGAGTTTCTACTTAGGGCAGGGAGACTGAGGGCTGGTTTCTGGGGGCTGGTTTCTAAGATTTTTCTATTATTACTGTGGGGAAATATAATATTCTGCCTTTTTAATACCCCATCCCCCAAATATTTCCTTCTCTGGTGTGGGGAGCTGACTTCCCACAGCACTAAATTGGCGCTACATAAGGGTCAGCCAAATTCAAGAGGGGCTGGACTTGGATCTCTTGCGGCAACACAAGGACTCTAAACTGATGGTGCATTTAACTCTGCCCTCCAGCTGTGCCTGCTCTTCTTCTATAGCTGCTCCTCCTCCTCCTGCCTCCCAAAGTCATTCTCACAGTCCATTACAACATATCAGTTCTGACAATAAGAAGCTGATTGTGTTCATATATCATTATGAGCCATCGTATAGCTTGTTTGGATTAATTTTATTGAACCAAACAACTAAGACTTGTTTAGCAAACTGTGGTTAACATAAATCATAGGTTAGAGTGATGCATAACCCAGACATTGACTTCCTACTTTGAATTGATGTCCATATATGAACTCTGGTGAAAAATATTCCCCAGAAGCAGAAAGATAATAAGGGATCTGCTCAAACTAGAAACCACATAATTAGTGTGCATTGCTGCTTCCAATGAATAACGTCTCCCTCAACATTTGATAAAGATTTGATGAATAGACACTGCAACCTCTGGTCCCTTTTGTTTCTCTCAACAGGAAACTATGTCTCTAGGCAACCCATGGGAAGAAATTAAAATAACTACAGTAAGTTGTTCGGATGATGGCTTTTCAGTGACCTATGATGGAAATGTCAAATTTCCTTTCTTTGCCTTAATCAGCAACCTGTAATGAATGAATCACCCAAATATCACACTAATCGCTCAAAAAGGGCACTTAGAATTCAAAAAGGGTCAAGTCGTGAAAAGCCAGAGTGATGACCTTTTGATGCCCTCCAATAGAAAATTCAAATTGGGTTATATTTCTGGGCCTGACAGTCTCATAATGATGGAATATATACCACACATCCACTTGTGAGTTCAACAAAAAATGATTGATTTGACAACCCGATTTGCAATCTGGCCAAGCAAAACCAAAATGTCTTTTCCAATCCCAGTTTTTAGGCTCCCTCCGTAGCTTCTGCTTACACAATTTGTTTCTAGCACTGATGATCCACTGTTGCTTGAGTCCTCACAAAAAAGCTCTTGAATTTCTCAGAGACATATAGAGACAGAGGCTCTTACACTGTAGGTGTAAGGTGAGGTAGCAAATGTGGTGGGTTTTCTTATTTCTAAGCAAAATTGTCCTCTAAGAGTACAGCGTATAGAATAGGTCCATGGAGGCAGAACTATTGGTGAAACTACTCTTTGGTTCCAGGAGAATTCTAATTGGCTGTAGGAAGCTATTGAATTGGGAGTTGTGAAGTGCAGGAAATCAGGAGTCCAAGCAGTTCAAAAGAAAATTGGTTTATTGTAAGCTAATGGTCTCTACAAGAATCTGAACTACTAATGGTCAAAGCAAATTGTTGGCAGATAAGAGTCTATGGAATTCAAGGTGGGCTGGATTTAGTTCTCTTGCAGGAGCAAAGAAACTTGAACCTGATGATGCATTTGATCCCTCCCTCGGGCTCAGCCTGGTCATTTCCTACATTGACCGAATTTGATGAAGGTCTCTTGATACACATGAAAAGGCAGTGAGCAGCAACAAGCTGATTCACCTAATGGTCCTTCTGTTAGAAGTTTATTGAATAGCAGTAGGAGCTTCATTCCTCTAATAGGATCTCCTCTTATCTCTAGTCCCAGTCAAATATTACAGATAAGTTTCTAAAAGTTAGGACCTTAGCATCTCCTTCCTGTTCCTCATCTCATTCTCCACGTGTACTGAATATTGCAATAAAAGACATTTTGTACTGAATGAAAAGTTGTTCTCTTTGTGAACTGAGCCTCGGAGAATAAGTACCTGAACTATTGCTTCAGTTAAATATTCATATCACAATCCAAGGACTAAAATGAGTATCAGAATGAAGCATGGAGGGGGAGGACCAGGGGAAGGGGAAAAATCACTCTAAGAAATCTCTAGACATTTATCATAGGCCTAGAGGATATAAACCAATCAAATTCTAAAATTTGGTATTTGATCAAGGTGCCCAATATAGCCTACATTACTTATATATGACTCTGTTTAAAAAGTCTATTAATCAAGATGGGATGACTGATTAAATGAATAAAGTCCAGCGTTGTGACCCAAAAGGCAAGTTTTGTAAAACCCTTAGGGATTCAGTTCATGGAAAAGGGAAAAAAAGAAAGAAAGAAAGAACTCAGATTCTTATGTTGATTATATTGACATGATATATTGACATATCATAGGGGTTTTGCATATCATAAGACATTTAGAAGAAGTAGGGGGATCGAGAATAATTAATGTATTAATTTGAATTTGATTAGGAAACATTAGTTCCTACTTAATAATCAATATTAACATGCCTGGTCCAGAATGAAAGATGAATATTTAGATTGAAAGTTCTTCACTGAATATTTATTACCTTTATTTGTCAGTGCTACATTTACCTTTATTTGTCAGTGCTACATGAAGAAGCTTCTTGGATGAGAAGCGAAACGTCTTCAAAGAAAAACAAGAAAATCCAGTTGCCTCGTAAAAAAGCATCTTTGGGATGCTACATAAGGGATTACTTGGTATTTTTCTGATCAGCAACAGGAATGTCAAGGCCACAGGACTAGAGAATGAGCAGCCAGAAACCAAGTCCAAACGTTAAGTAAGAACTGAAGATCAGAAAGGAAGAAGAATTTGGAAATAAGCTAGAAGTCATAACACAAGGGCAAGTGAAAAATAAGAAAGAAAGTAGCCCAAATGGAACAGGGAGTTCTGTGAAGAATTTTCCCTTTTCCTGGGATGTTATGGTCAAGTTAGGTCATATTGAATCATATTATGCCTGCAGGTACACTTACAGGTTGTCATTTGCAACTCAATGGTTCAATACATTGATGTGGTGGAATGTAGTCTGGATTCCCAGAAGTGAGGGGGCTGCTTCCCAGAAGGCAAAGAGGCAGCAGAGCTTGTAATGTCTGGTAGGCAGGAAGAGAACTACGATAGTCTCTCCCTACAGTCCATGGAGGATTTCTGTAGCTATACAGATAGTTGCTTAAGTCTGGCAAGATTCTGTTTATAGGTGAACAATAAAGTAACTACTCTTGTTCTTGATTCTTTAGGAGAGCCTATTGGGGCAGGCCTCACTCTGACCTATGGACAAGTAAGCTTGTACAATGTAGGTCATTCTTTCCACATAGTGAGGAACCATGTCAAATGGAAAAGGGCCATGTTTCCAAGAGAATAAAACTCCTGCACCTTTAGGAATTGTATAGATAGGGACATTTCAACAGGTATGACTGACATGACATGTATTTCCCTCTTCTGTTCCAATTTTAAAGAGTCAGGAGTTTCATTCTCCTTTGTAGAGAAAAACTAGAACATTAGGGATAATCAAGAGGATTTCCCATAGAGAATGAACAAAAGAGTTCCTTAATTCCACTGTGAAATAAGGATTTAGATTTTTACTCTACAGTTGATATATAAAAATTTCTCATTGCTAAAACATTTGTTCCCAACCTGATAACCTCTAACTATGTTGAGACTACCACTTTTTAGAATTCCCCAGGCTTTCAATTCATCTGAAGGCCACCAGGTTGTAGAGTGGAGTCTTTCTCCCTTTGGTATTTGAGGACATCTCTTCTGCTGTGCCCCAGGGCCCTTTTCTGGGAGTTTCTGTGATCTAGCTAGTCCCTTAATAACCCTTGTTGGATGCTCAACACCTTAGGGAGGCTGTAAAGTTAGAAACTGAATTTCCTATAGTATCTCCCTCTGCCACACCAATCACAAGACCCCATTCCTTTAGAAATACTCTTAACATCCACTCTTTATTTCCTGTATACTCTCTCACATTTATTTATAATGATTGGATTTTTTTTTTTTGCTTACTTTTATCAACCTACATTTTAAAGAATGAGGAAGGAACCAGCTTACCTTTGAGAGTTGGGAGGGCTTCTATTTTGTCTGCATTGTCTTTTTAAGTCTGAGCAATGACACTTCCCCATAACTAGTTTGTAATTTGTTGTCATGCATGATTCTGATAGCAGAGGAAATTTCATTACAGGTACATTAAAATAGGAGAATCCATGTACATTTGCATTTCTGGGTGCAGGTAAATAAATAGCAAACCTCATTGATAACCAAGGCAATTATAATTTGAATAAGATTATATTCTCCCTAGGAGAGATAAAGGGTAATGAAAGACAATTCAAAGCTAGTTTGTTATTACTTCATCAAATACCTCATCCTCAACCTGATAAAACTCTCCACTGTGGTCCCCACGAGACATTAACAGCTCCCGAACATTTGTAGTGATCTCTAAAAACATTAATATTGCTATTTAAATGAATTTGTGATGTACTATAACAGAGGGTGAAGCTAGAGGTGAAAACACAACCTGAGTTTTCATGCCATCACTATCAATGTGTTGCTGGGAATGACAAGATAAATTATGTTCAACCACACAGGTGGAAGGTTTTAGCACAACACACAGGTGGAAGGTTTTAGCACGACAACAAATATGTTTGCTGCAAGAACATTCCCTTATCTCCATCAATCTGGTCACACCCATGGTATTAATGACATTATCAACACTTCCCAACACTTGTGGTTCTAACCAAAGAATTAACTTTACTTTATATACCTGTGTTTCCCCCAAAATAAGATCGGGTCCAGAGGCACCAGGTCTTATTTTCAGGGTAGGCCTTACCTCACCTCACCAGTTCCCCATCTTACCAAGTTCTTGTTCACAAATCGTTGTGGAGCAGCAAAGAGCAATGCTTCGGTGCTTATGGCGAGCTGGGAGCAGGAGGCAAAATGATGACCACACCCATCGTGCCATCTTTGTGCATATGACTCTGTTTCCACGCTTACATCAAATGTTATGATACAATTATTATAATCGTGCAAGACAGGGTCATTGTCATTTTGATGGCTTGTTATGGATGCCTATGCACATGACTTGTTCATTGGGACATGCGAAGAAAATTTTGGTCAAAGAGATGACCCCCCTGGAGATTTTACCTTTTTATGTAATTGTGCCATCTGGCCCAATATTAATTAATTTTTTGGTTTTTGATTCAAAATATTGTTTTAGTGGCGATCCTATGGAGAGCCCTATGAACATATGGGTTTATTATATGGCTAATCTTTGTTTCTATTTAAGGACTTTCTTAGAAACTGGGGAAAATGACTATTTTCCACCCCGGAATCTCTCCAGCCAACTTTACTGCATCCTTCACTTGTTCTCTTAATCCTTAATAACATTTTGCATTGTATAATCTCCTTAACACTAAAAAGAGAAAGAGAGAGCGAGAGAGAGAGAGATGCTATTGCACTATCCCCTTGAAGAGTTTATTCTCTGGGGAAAGCAGATTCATAAAGATTTTCCTTGTCACAAGTCAGCCCTCTTAAAATTGCAGCAGATACAATCAGTTTTTGAAATGCCCTTTATACCCGTCAAGGCAGATAAGATTACTAAGTTGTCTGCTTTCAAAAGTGTGATGTCATATAGTCCCCTTTCCAGCAGGCCGGGTCATTATCTGCCTTGTCTGACAGGACACTGTACATGCTCACAGAGATCAATGGAGAGCTGGTTAAAAGGGAAGGCCGGCCTGCCTGCCTGTTGCATCCTCTTGATCAAGCTGGGAAGCAGAAAAGTAACTTTTATCTACTCAAAATAATCCTGGCCCAAAGTTTGTCTTGCGCAATTTCCAAAAGGCAGAGGTTTCCTCCCTCCCTTACACGGGCTTCTGCTCTTCGCCCTCGTTCCCTGGAAGATCTTCAATATTTTCCTTCACGTTTTTTTTTAAAAGTTTCTTTATAGTTGGAGACGGTGAAGGAGTGAAGAACAGATGTCGTACAGGAAGTCCTCGACTTATGACCACGACTGAACCCAAAATTTATGTTGCTAAGCGAGACAGGTGTTAAGTGATTTTTGTTCCATTTTATGACCTTTCTTGCCACAGTTCTTCAGTGAATCACTGAAATTATTAACTTATTAAGTGAATCTGGCTTCCCCATTGGCTTTGCTTGTCAGAAGGTCGCAAAAGGTGATCACGTGACCCCGGGACACTGCAACCATCATAAATACGAAGCAGTTGCCAAGCGTCTGAATTTTGATCACATGCACATGGGGAGGCTGTCTTGGTTGTAAGTGTGAAAAACAGTCATGAGTCATTTTTTTTCAGTGCCGTTGTAATTTTCAATTGTCATTAAAACAATGGTTGTAAGTCGAGGACTACTTGTAGTTCCCTTTTCTAATCATTCCACCATTCTGAAGCTTCCTTTCACTCGTTTCCAAATCTAAAAAAGCCCCGTGGGAAGAAATCCTTCTGGATTTGGTGGAATCTTGAGTTATCAGGCTAGCTGAAGATTCCTGCAGCTGCAGAGAGACAATTGGACAATGAAAAACCCACACCTCAAGGGTCTCATAAATGCAAGAATAACCTGTTCCATCCATTTTTACTGAAATTCTCTCAAAGGGAATAAAATGTTTCAAAAGCAAAAAAACCCAACCTTTTGTCAAATGCAATAAGATCTGTTAGAAGAAAGTACAAGGGAAATTTTGAGTATGAAGCTAGAAAGGAAAGGAAAGGAAAGGAAAGGAAAGAAGGAATGGAAAGGAAAACAAAAAGGCAAGGCAAGGCAGAACTGGGAAATAGATTGGATATATAAATGCTCTAAAGCAGACATGTCAAACTCACGACGTCACGTGATGTCGCGCAACGTATCGGAACTTTTTCTCCATTGCCGGCAATGGGGTGGGCGTGGTTTCCTGGTGACTCATCCGGCCGGTGGGCTGGCAGTTTGACAGCCCTGCTCTAAAGGCTTGGTCATTGGGACTTCCTTCTGAACATTTCACTGTAACGCGTGAGAAGACTTTGTCAATGAGATAATAAATGCTACAGATTTCCACCCCTAAATTCTGCAGGTTGACTATGCTAAAGCCTTTGATTGTATGGATCACAACAAATTGTGGCAAGTTCTTAAATAGATGGGGGTACCAGACCATCTTATTTGTCTCTTGAGAAACCTATATGCGGATCAAGAAGCAACAGTGAGAACTGGACACGGAACCACTGATTGGTTCAAAATTGGGAAAGGAGTCCGGCAAGGCTGTATACTGTCGCCCTGCCTATTTAACTTATATGCAGATCATATCATGAGAAAGGCAGGGCTAGATGAATCAAAAGTTGGAATTAAGATTGCCAGGAGAAATATCAACAACCTAAGATATGCAGATGATACCACTCTAATGGCAGAAAGTGAAGAGGAACTAAAGAGCCTCTTGATGCAGGTGAAGAAGGAGAGTGGAAAAGTTGACTTGAAACTCAACATTAAGAAAACCAAAATCATGGCATCTGGCCCTCTCAATTTCTGGCAAATAGATGGGGAAGAAATGGAGGTAGTGACAGATTTTATTTTCCTGGGCTCCAAGATCACCTCAGATGGGGACTGCAGCCAAGAAATTAAAAGACGCTTGCTCCTGGGGAGGAAAGCTATGGCAAATCTAGACAGCATACTAAAAAGCAGAGACATCACCCTGTCAAGAAAAGTACGTATAGTCAAGGCCATGGTTTTCCCAGTTGCTATGTATGGCTGTGAAAGTTGGACCATAAGAAAGGCTGAGCGACAAAGAATTGAGGCCTTTGAACTCTGGTGCTGGAGAAGACTCCTGCGAGTCCCCTGGACTGCAAGGCGATCAAACCGCTCAGTTCTAGAGGAGATCAACCCCGACTGCTCTTTAGAAGGCCAGATCCTGAAGTTGAAACTCAAATGCTTTGGCCACCTAATGAGAAGGAAGGACTCACTGGAGAAGAGCCTAATGCTGGGAAAGATTGAGGGCAATAGAAGAAGGGGGCGACAGAGAATGAGGTGGCTGGATGGAGTCCCTGAAGCAGTAGGCGTGAGCTTAAATGGACTCCAGAAGATGGTAGAGGACAGGAAGGCCTGGAGGAACGTTGTCCATGGGGTCGCGATGGGTCAGACACGACTTCACAAATAACAACAACAAAGATGAGCACAGAGGGACTAGGAGTGCATGTATATGTGTGTGTATGTCATTTAATTCTATCTAATGCTAGATGTTTTGTTGAGAATTTAGAGCTCAGAAAGTTATTCTTTGAAACCACTCTAGTGGCCATGATAAAAAGCCCATTATGTGAGGCCAACTAATATCTGAAAGGAAAAAAGTGAACAGCATAACATTACAGTGTTTCGCGCCTTCTCATAGTGAGTGTGTTCCTCTGCTTTCTCATTATCAATCTTGTCAGGTGCAAATATTTTAGAATAGAAATTCATTCCGATGTAAACACTTCAGTCAATGAGGTTTCATGGTTGCAAGACGAAAAATAAAGTGATCTAATTAGTGAAAGTTCAACTTGAAAAGCAAAATAGCAAGAGATCACATAAAAGGGGCTGGTAGGAATTTCTAAGCCATGCCTGAGTTTGGGATCAGGAGTGCTACGTCAATTCACTCAATCACACTAATTCAACCACTTTTATTTCATTACTTCATTAATGCTCACATTGACAGTTATTATGCATAAACCTGAGTAAAGAACTTTTCTATGGACCATCTTTATCTAGTCTGGGGGTGATGGAAACTGCATTCCATGTAATCAGGAGAGCATTAGATGGGAGAAAATGACTGTATTGTGAAAGACAAGATTGTGTGCAGAAGAGCCAAAAAGTTACTGGGGGGGGTTGTGCATCACAATGAGCCCTGTAAAAAAGGGGGTAGTGTTGATCACATGATGCTCAGTCCTATTTTGATTTTACACGTACCCTTGGGCGCCCCGAGTAAAAGGTCTATTAATTCTTCCCCTTCATTAATTTATTAAAATTATGCGGAATATTTACCACTCTGATTTTTTTTATATAAATAGCAATACACAATATTCAAAGCAATAACACAGCCAAAAGTGGCTATTTTGATGGAAGATATTTTTTTCCTCTTTCCAAAAAGGATAAAAATGTTGTTGAGCGTTCATTTTTCTTTCAATCCTTTTGCACATCCATTACGTTTTCTTCATCTTCCATTGTGGACTTAGAAGACATAAAAATATTAAAACACTAAAAAAAAAGATCACAATCAAAATATTGCACTCATATCAGAAGCCCCAGGGTGCTTCCAGCTAGCCAGTGATATCACCGTTGCCCTGGGGATGCCCAGTTGGGGGCTCCTTTCATGTCCCTGGTGGGAGCTGGAGTGAAGGACGAGAGCTCAACCCTGCCCCATAGCAGCTCTTGAGCCTTGAGCATGGACTTGCTAACCTCCTGTCCAGCATTCCAACCACTCGAGATACTCTGCTCATTAGACCAGAGGTCCCCAAACTGTTGGGCATCAGGGACCAGTTCCATGGAGAGAGGTTTTTCCATGAACAGGAGGGGGCGTGGTTTTGTGTGCCGCCTGCATCTCGCTGATGGGGCTTTGCTTGTTTGTGCAGACCGGTTGCAGGCATGCCACGGCCCGGTACCGGTCCATGGACCAGAGGTTGGAGACCCCTGCATTGGACAATCAAATGAGGTGGCATCAGTGATAGCAAATGAAAAGATAAGAGAGAGAAGGCCAGGGATAGGCAAGGAACTGGAAGTCAAGCAGACCAATGACCCCATGTTGGGTTGTGACCTCATCTTCAAATGGTGCAAATGATTTACCATACATTATTTGTGTCATGATGCAACTGATGCCTATTGTGTAAATCATGTCATTTGCCTAATGAGGTTCATTATGCATGTAGTGTCATCATGGCTCCTACTGGACACCTATGAAAACAAGTTATGAATATAAGATAACTGTCTTTTCATGTATGCCTCAATACAAGAGTACCAAGGAAGAAGGGGTAAATTCTATAATTCCTTCCAGTCTGTTATGAACACATCTTAGGATGATGTGAAGTCTGTCCAAGCCATGAGTAGTAGAACTGCTAGTAGGAAGTGAGAATTGGACTTTCTGGCTGACTACAGCTGATGGTTATACTCAGTATAGGTAGTCCTCATCTTATGACCACAATTGAAATTTATGTTGCTAAGCAAGGGGGTTGTTAAATGAGTTATGCCACATTTTATAATCTTTTTTAGCCATGGTTGTTAAATGAATCACTGCAGTTGTTAAGTAAAATATGCAGTTGTTAAAGAAATCCAGCATCTCCCATTGATTTTGCTGGTCGGAAGCCAAACTGGGAAAGTTGCAATTGGTGATCACATGATCCTAAGATACCGGAACCATCCTGGGTGCCAAATACTTGAATTTTGATTCATGTGACCAGGGAGTAAGTATGAGAACTAGTCATAAGTCACTTTTTTCAGTATCATGGTAACTTCAAATAGTCATAAACAAATGGTTGTAAGTAAAGGACTATCTGTAGCTGGTAGATGTACAGTATGTAATCAGAAGCAACCTAGAACTAAGGAGAAATTTCCTGACAGTTAGAACAATTAACCAGTGGAACAACCTGCCTCCAGAAGCGGTGAATGTGCCAACACTGGAAGTTTTTAAGAAGAGACTGGACAGCCATTTGCCCGAAATGGTGTAGGGTTTCCTGCCTGAGCAGGGGGTTGGACTCGATGACCTCCAAGGTCCGTCCAACTTTATTATTATTATTATTATTATTATTATTATTATTATTATTATTATTATTATTATTATTATTATTATTATTATTATTATTATTGTTGTTGTTGTTGTTGTTGTTTTGTTGTTGTTGTTGTTGTTGTTGTTATTATTATTATTATTATTATTATTATTATTATTATTATTATTATTATTATTATTATTATTATCTGCAGAATCGGATGGTTTCTCCACAACGATGAAATGAGGACCAAAACGTTTGGGATGCAATCCTCCATTTACTTATGCCTGTGAATGTTGCATGCAAAAAAAAGGTAGAATTTGCATCACAATGTTTTGACTCTTGTTTTATCACCAGCTCATTCTTGCTTGCCCAATGGTAGATACGAATGCTTTTAGGCTTTTTTTTTATCAACCATCTTGTTTCTAACATAAAGAAATCCAGGCAGATCAAGTGGTTACGGGGAGTTTAATATGCTTATACATTTATTTTAACTTCCATATGTTTAATATTGATTATTTTTATTAGATTGTTGTTTTTAATTGTTGTGAACCACCCAACGTCACTTACATAAAATGGGCAGCCATACAGATCAAATAGGTCAATCAGTCAGTCAGTCAGTCAGTCAGTCAGTCAGTCAGTCAGTCAGTCAGTCAGTCAGTCAGTCCGTCCGTCCGTCCGTCAGTCAGTCAGTCAGTCAGTCAGTCAGTCAGTCAGTAAATAAGCTCAACGTACACTGCTTTTATCAGTCAGAATCTGGCCTATACAATATGTTCTTCCACCATTGACTCCACACACAAACAGAAGCTCCTTATTTCTGACTTTAAAAAAAGAATGATAAAAAAAGGATTTAGCTATGTTGAAACAGCCCGTTCATCACACTGAACATTTGATTCCGTCGTTTCAAGTACTTGTTAAAAATCACTTCAAGCTGCGACAATCAAGAGCCAGCTACTTCCAAGGTCTGACACTTTTGTAACTCCCTTACACTTTAAGTAGACTTGTTCAATCCAATTCCAGCCTTCAGGATAATCAAGTGCCCACTTTCCTTAACTCTCAGATACATGAACAGCACAAAATGCTCCAGGTAGATGGCAGAGTCTGATTTTCAGTCAGGTCTCTTCTACTAGCGGCTGGAAACATTCTGAGTATCATAGAATCATTGTCATGGGAAAGGGTAGACACCATTGCTGAAGCCATGGCTTCTTTGCTTTCCAGGAAGCTCAGGCAGAGAGGGAGGTCAGAGGTCAGTTAAGGAAATAATCTGTCTGTGATAGTGGTGAATATCTGTAGTTTGGGTGGAGGATGAGGGTGGAGGTTCGTTCTCTGAGCTTGTGGATTGGTTTCCATACATTTAGTTACCAGGCTAGGTTACATCTTCAGTGGAATTTAGGGAATGTCAATCCTGGTGTTCTTCTGCTCATAAGGGCTTCATGTGGTCAGTAGGTCTTGTGATGGGAAGGTCATGTCAGGTGAGAGTCTTGTGATGGGTCTAGTTATGGGTCTTGTGATGGGTCAGATGTGGATCACATCAGGTGAGGGTCTTGTGATGGGTCTAGTTATGGGTCTTGTGGTGGGTCAGATGTGGATCACATCAGGTGAGGGTCTTGTGATGGGGAGGTCAGGTGAGGGTCATTGGGAGGTGAAGTGCTGGTTGGGTGTGTGTGTGTGTGTGGGTTGGTTGAAGATCAGTGCTGTCACTGGTAGGTTGCATGGTTGATTTGAATTCTCAAGGGCTTGTAGGCAGGTTGTACGTTGAAGTATCTGTTGATGGAATTGCTTGTGGAGTGCCAGGCTTTGATGAACACACATGCATGGCGGGTGGTAATGTGGCCCAATGAGTCTTGTGTTGCTCCAATCAAATTGGTGTTGTTTGGTGTCAGTTGGGTAGCAATTAGGGATTTGGGATCATGGTGATTGTTTGCCAGCTGATGTTCATGGATTCTGGTTTTTAATAATCTGTCTACATTTCACAGAATTAAATTATTACCAGAAGTCAGTTTGGTATCATGACTCAGAATGGATATAATGGAGCAGGGGTAGGCAACCTTGGCTCTTTTATGACTCGTGGACTTCAACTCCCAGAATTCCTGAGCCATGCTGGAGGAATGTGCAATATCTCCTTCATGGTTTTACCAATAACAGTGTCTAGCTTGACTTTGGATTCCCTTGTGATCCCACCTATTTTGTTTTGGTGGCAACTGCCTTCTTCTGGAATTCTCTTTGATTTGATGCTACTTTTCAATCTGTTTTAAAGATCTGATGGATCTGGTATTACCCCTCCAAATATTAGCCATTTACGATCATACTTAATTATTTTTTAAAAAATAAAGTAACCTCAAGTTGTTCATGTGCAGCCTGAATTCCCTGATTTTCAAAATTTTATTGTTACCATTACTACTAGCATTATTTAAATGTACAGCTAGTCTTTCTGTTTATATAAGCATTCAAGGAAGCTTCCAACAGCAAAATCAAGTGGCAAAGATGCTTGACCCAACAGCTGCCCCGAGTGCCATCCGTAATTTAGGAGACCTGTAAATGTGGTCCAAGTCTTTCATCTCTATCCCTGACAGGAGAGCTGAAAATGACCCCTCTAAGCCAGGCATGTCCAACCCAGGACCCACGGGCGTCATGTGGCCCCGGGCATCTGGTAATGCAGAACCTTAAAATACAAAATAAAATAGAAAAGTTTATTGTTTACATACATTAACGGTATAATGTATTTTATATGCAGGCCAAGACACTTCCTCTTCACTCAATGCAGCCCAGGCAAGTCAAGAGGTGGACAACCATGGTTTAAGCCATAGATCCAATTGCATCAATTTCTGAATGATTCATCAGTGTCCTAAGAGAATTCAATAACTTTTTTATCTATCTATCTATCTATCATCTATCTATCTATCTATCTATCTATCTATCTATCTATCTATCTATCTATCTATCTATCTATCTATCTATCTATCTATCTATCTATCTATCATCCATCCTTTATTTTCTACATCTTATAAAGCGTTTAGCTTAACCTTTATTCTCCCTGGCATTTTGTTGATGTGGAGCAAAATGAAAAAAATTCCAGAAGGCTGGTTGGATTGAGAAGATTTGGCATTTATTTGATTGGGGTGCTCAAAAGATTCCAGTCCTGGCCAGAGAACTCCCAAACTTGTCACCAAATGCAAATTTTTAATAAGACTAAAGGGGAAGTGTATTTAATTCAATGCAGGGTGGAGAATAATTACATTAACTGGTATGGAGACTCCAGCATGCCATTCAAAAGCCAGTTGGGGTCCCTTAATGAGAAACGGTTGTGTACTTCTAGTTTGCATGGAATGGCATCTCACAGACCTTTTAAAATGAAGCTTTACAACTATTTGTGGCAATTCTCACTCTACTCCCATGAGCGTCAACACAGTAAATACAATATTTGTTGTGGCTGTAATTTTTAATGGGCTTCATTGGTAATTTAATCAACTAAAGCTTAGCAACTCATTGTTAAAGACCAATTTTAAAAAGCAATTCTGATACGCTGTTGTACTAGAGATTATCCAGGAACATATTAAAGCTGGCCTTTCCGTTTAATAATAAAAATATTAAAGGTGGCCTCTCTGTAGAAGAAGTGGTCTCTTTTGTTAATCAAGCCATGCATTCTCTTACCAGTCCTTTAGCATCTCAAACAAGTGAGATGTCTTTTGTTGTAACATGAGCCCTTAATTAAAAATGTAATATCTCCACT
Organism: Protobothrops mucrosquamatus; assembly: GCF_001527695.2. Taxonomy (NCBI): domain Eukaryota; kingdom Metazoa; phylum Chordata; class Lepidosauria; order Squamata; family Viperidae; genus Protobothrops; species Protobothrops mucrosquamatus. The sequence continues at coordinate 40,770 of NW_015388024.1, forward strand.
CAGTCAAAACAGAATATTTCTAGGCAATTTTTTCCTTTCTTCTTTTTCCACACTAAGCGTGTAAGATGAGCAGATCAGCAATAAATCTTGAAGGTTTAGATTCAGTGCTGATTGTCTAGACCCGCAAATCAAATTTGCTCCAGCAGAAGTCTCAGATCAACTGTATTTTAATAGACGACCTACCAAGCTGCGTACACAAGTCTCCCCTGCTGCTTTTGAAAATACTGGTTCTTCTCAGTTATATACTGGTTCTGTCCTGAGCTCCGTATGGATCGGAGCTTAGATCCTGGTAGCTGTAACAAGACTGACTCTCAGGGATCTTCCTGCCAAAATGGTATCTTTTCAAAGGTTATTCTTTTCAGAGAGGTCAAGGGTAGCATCTTGAATAAGGGAAGCATTTGTTCAGTTTTACAATCTCAGCTTTATGATGTCATCTGAGCCACTACTCACGTTCAGGTATTTTTTCTGAGCATCCAAAATTTATAAGCTCAATAGATGGGTGATGGTAAAATTTATGTCAGAGAAAGCAATTTTACTGAAGTTCTTTGCAAAGGAGACAGTGTGGTGTAGAGATCCATATTCAAGTCCACAATCAACCACAGAAGCTCATTGTATTATACTGGGTCAGTCCCTCTCTCTCTCTCTCTCTCTCTCTCTCCTTCCCTCCCTTCCACTCCCTCTCTCTCTCTTCCTCCCTCCCTCTCTCCCTCCCTTCCTCTCTCTCTCTGTCTCTCTTTCCCTTCCTCCCTTCCTCTCTCCCTCCCTCCCTCTTTCTCTCCCTCCCTCTTTTTCTCTGTTTCTCTTTCCTTCCTTCCCTCCCTCCCTCCCTCTCTCTCCCTCCCTCTCTCCCTCCCTCTCTCTGTCTCTCTTTCCCTCCATCCCTCCCTTCCTCTCTCTCCCTCCCATTTTCTCTCTCTGTCTCTCCCTCCCCATTTTACAGAGTTATTCTAGAAAGAAAATGAAGGAAGATTCCCATGTAATCTGCCTTAAATTCTTACATTATGGGTAGTCCTTGACTTATGTCCATAACTGGGACCAGAATTTGTGCTGCTATGCAAGGTGGTTGTTAAATGAGTAGCATTCAATTCTACAACCACTTTTTTGCCATGGTTGTTAAGTTAATCTCTGCAGTTGTTAAGTGAATCACACAGTCATTAAGTGAATCTGGCTTCCCCCTTTGATTTTGATTTTGATAGTGGTCACATGATCCTGGACATCCAAATATGGATCATGTGACTGTGGGGATGCTGCAACAGTTGTATGTGCGAGGACCAGTTGTAGGTCACTTTTTTCAGTGTTGTGGCAACTTCAACTAAATGAATGATTGTAAATTAAGGACTGCATGTTACAAGTCTCCATTTTACTACTTCACTTTTTTCTTTTAGTCATTTGCTACTATGTACACTCATATACCAGGTAATCCTCGACTTACTGCCACAATCGAGCCCAAAATTTCTCTTGTTAAGTGAGACATTGGTTAAGTGGGTTCTGCCCCATTTTACAACCTTTCTTGCCACAGTTGTTAAGTGAATCACTGCATCTGACAAGTTAGTAACCTGGTTGTTAAGTGAATCTGGCTTCCCCATTGACTTTGCTTGTCAGAAGGTCACAAAAGGTGATCACGGGACCTTGGGACACAGCAACGGTCGTAAGTATGAACTAGTTGCCAATCATCTGGTCATAGTCATGGGGAATGCTACAAAAGTAGTAACTGAAAAACGGCCATAAGTTACTTTTTTCAGTGCCGTTGTAACTTTGAACTGTTGTAAGTCGAGTATTACCTTTTAATTTATCTGAGTATAGTATTGGAATACAGTATACTGATTTCTGTTAAATATCTCTCCGTCATTTTGATGCCTCTTTGATTCCTGATCCACAACTAAGCCAGTGGTGGGATTCAAATATGCGAACAACCGGTTATCTGTGTGTATGCCGCTTCCGGAAGTCCATTCTGGGCCTGGGCAACAAAACATTAGCTACCGGTTCTGCTGAAGTGGTGCGAACCGGCTGAATCCCACCACTGATCAAGACTCATTTCCATAGTTTTTGCCACTACACAAAGCAAATGCTATACCTACTACCCACATTGAGGAGAACATTAGTAGAGATGCCATTTTGTTAGCCTCCCTAAGGTGCTGTCATAACTTAATGTCAACCTTGACTTTTCTAAGTCAAGGAACACATCACATTTTCTGACTTAAGAAGTTATATTTGACCTTTGAATGATGTACAGTGGACTTCAGGCTAAAAAGTAACTGTGAGAGAAGTCTAAAAAATGACATTTGATTCCCTTTATGTTTATATGTACAAGTCAACTCTTGGTTTAACAGATCTTGGTTTAGTCAAGTTAGAGTAAAAAGGTCTTTTTTGTTGTTCACCCCCTTTAAGGATTTAATTAATATCTGTTAGTGAGGCTTTCTCGATTACATTGTGAGTTTGTCCATTAAATCAAGGTTTTACTGCAAATGACACCATTGACATCCATTACATAATTATGCAAATTAAGTAAATTGCCACAAGAAATGCAACGGGATAACCATTTAGATTTAGTGGACAGGTCTCCCCCCAACAGATCCATTAAACTGAGGTTTTATTTGTGATTTAAATTAAATAGAGTTGATATTATTAGTCCCTGGTCAATTGATTTTCTTATTTGAGCGTATTAAATGTTAAGGCTCGATAATAACTTCTTGAGAACCCCGAGAACTATCCCATAATCTTTAGAAAAGAATGTGGAGTCCTGGGTCTCAGATTGTATAATTCTCTTCAAAATAAATATAATGAGGCAAATTATTTTCTTTGTTTCCCCTTGGGCTTTTGTTNATTAAAATACATAAATAACAATACAAATTTAAAATTAATTAAAAAAGATATTTAAATATTGTCCGATTAAAATATAATTAAAACCCCTCTAAAAATTACCCTAGGCCAGTCCTGCAAGCTGGAATAACCAAGTCTTGAGGGCGCGGCGAAAGGAAGGGAGATCAGGGATAACCCTGATCTCTGGGGGCAGTTCATTCCATTCATTATTAATAATCCAGAAGCTTCCAGGGAAAATGTAATGCCTTCTGTCTGTCTTTAAACTTACAAGCTCACGTCCATAACTGACCTTCCCACCTAACACCTCAGTTCCAGGCCATGTGGTACCTTTTAGTGGACAATCACTGAAATATGAGGTAGCAGTTTGTGGCAGCAGCCAAAAAAGCTAATGCAATCCTAGGCTGCATTAATAGGGGGATAGAATCAAGATCATGTGAAGTTCTAGTACCGCTTTACAAAGCCTTTTTGTAAGACCACAAAATGCTGCATCTAGTTCTGGTCACCACGATGCAAAAAAGAGTGCAGAGAAGAACAACAAAAAATATTAGGGAGCTGAAGGCTAAAATGGTTACAGGAGTTGGGTATGTCTAATCCAGTGATGGCGAACCTTTTAGAGACCGAGTGCCCAAAAACCGCCCCACCCCCGGCCTGTCCCTGCTCTGCCCACCTGCCCCCCACCCTGCTCCGCTGTCACCCGACCTGCCCTCATGGCCATCCATGGCCTGCTGCAGATCGCCCAGGTGGCCCTGCAGTGCCATGGTGGCCATGCCCTCCGCCTGCGCCCCACAGCATCATCTGCTGCCCAGCTGCCATGTGCTTGGCTGCGCTGCTCCATGCAGGCTGCACCCAGGGGTGACTCTCCTTCGGGGGGGGGCTGCTGATGAGGGGGGTGTGGGGGGAGGCAGGGCTGGGGCGACAGCATGCATGCCCACAGAGAGGGCTCCAAGTGCCGCCTCTGGCACTCGTGCCATAGGTTCGCCACCACTGGTCTAGTCTAATGAAAAGCAGGACTAGGGGTGACATGATAGCACTGTTTCAATATTTGAGGGGTCCTATAAGGATGAGGGGGGGGGTCAAACTATTATCCAAAGCACCAAAAGGCAAGACAAGAAACAATGGTTGGACACTAATCAAGAAGAAAAGCAACCTAGAACTAAGGAGAAATTTCCTAACAGTGAGAACAATCAATCAATGGCTTGCCTTCAGAAGTGGTGGGTGCTCCATCATTGGAGGCTTTCAAAATGAGACTGGACAACAGTTTGTCTGAAAAGGTATAGGGTCTCCTGATCAAGCAGGGAGTAGGACTAGAAGACCTCTGAGGTCCCTCTATGTTCTATGTTAAAAGCTTGATCTCATTGAAGTGCTGTGTTCCAGTGTCCTTTGACTGGCCTATCCTGTTTTGTGGGATGGAGAACAGCTAAAGAAGGTAGTCTTCTCAGGGACTCTTGGAACATCAAACATATAGTTTTTAGAGACAAAGGATGTGAAAGGAAGGACGTGCTTAAGCCCCAAGATTACTTACAAATACACACAGACTACTAAGCTTTCATGCATAATTCTTCCATGAGTTTTTTGTCCAGCAAGTGGTTCCTAGAAGAATTGATTCAGTGAAATTGTTTTGGATATAGGAGTCATATTACAATGCATAAAAGAATTGATTAATTATTGACTAATAAGGACAATATTTTTGTAAATCTGGACTACTATTAAATGAAAATACTTCTAGATGTTTCCCTTTACAAACTAATCAATGAGAATATCTAGGGTTCAGTTAGACTGAGCTCCATAGTCTATTTTCATTATCTTTCAAGCAAACCCCACATTTAAAAATAATATGTTCCCCAAAACATCTATTTATATACAATGACACCATAAAGGGAAGAATGGAAAAAGGATTTAGATTTAAAAAATTTCCAGCACAGAGAAAAGTAATATATATGTGATTCTTTCCACTGGCACCTTAATTGTCTTTAGACGAGGAATCATTTAAACCAGAGTGTTTTAAGGGCTATGATTGTACTCTTATGCAGTTAGACTAAAAATAGAAGATTGTGTTCTGGTGACTTGAAACATGTCCAGCTAATTATTTTGGAAATGTTTCAAGAAGTTTACCAAATCTAACCCTTCACTTTGTGATTTTTTTGGTGGTTTCCTATCTAATCACTAACTTAGTCCCTGGTTAGTTTATTTGGGATCATCCAAGGCAGGGGTGACAAACTCAATTTCATTGAGGACCGCATCAGCATTGTGGTTGCCCCCAGGGGGCCGGGTGGGTGTGCCCAGGGTGGGTGCGGCCTACTGGGTGGGCGTGGATGGCCAGCTCTACATCGTTCGTGTCAAGGGGGCCTGTGGGGGCCTGGGCAGGAGTGGGACAGATCTGAGGGTCTCTGGCAGAAGGGGTGGGACCGGGGCAAGTGCCAAGGCATGGTCCACTGGAGGAGCCTCACTGTTCCTCTCAGGCCATGCAGGGCGGGGGGCTTATGGAGCTAAGACTGAATGCGTTTCAGCATAGATGGCCACCACAAAATTGTACATTGGCTCCTGGCTGGCCTGGGCCAAGGCCAAGGCAGCGGGGGCCGTTCCCTCACTGTTTCCAGGATGGCTTCGCGAGCCACATGAAACCACTTTGCGGCCGCATCCGGCCCCCGGGCCTTGTGTTTGACATGTCTGATCCAAGGTAATCTAAATGCTTGCATAGGCTATGATAAGTTGCCATCTAGGAAGTAGCAAACATCACTGGTTTTCTACAGTCCCTTTGTTCTCCTTCTCTGGTCCATGGATAATGCCACCAGCAGATGCACTGGATAAGGTAGAATGCTGGTGGAATGCTATCCTATCTCTCCTGCACTTTTCCAATCTTCATTCATATTTTGACTACATCATTGCAATCTCTTTCAATACTGAAAGCAGTTTCCAGCCACCAAAAAGTTCTCCTCTTCTTAAATTATAAATTGATTATGGATGGGTAGAGAGAGACATGAAAGCTCTTCTCACAAATCTGGGTGTTCTTTTACATTGATTGCCTTGTGCTATTTGCTTAATCAGGGCAAACGTAAGCATGGGTTGTTCAGCCCCATCGCAAGAGTAAGGCTTAAGTGAATCCTTTGCTTTCATCCAGGGAATGTCCAGATTTCTGCAGCTCAGCTCTGGAGAGTGTTTCTAACATGCAGCTCTTGCCTGATTCGAAAATGGTCCTCCTAAGTTTTCCTTAAGGAAATTAGCCACACATCACCAACTATTTAGTATCTCTTGAACAGATGTAATTTAAAGAAAGCAAAGAAAAAGTGATCTATCCTTCCTTCCTTCCTTCCTTCCTTCCTTCCTTTCTTCCTTCCTCTTTCTTTCTTTCTTTCTTTCTTTCTTTCTTTCTTTCTTTCTTTCTTTCTTTCTTTCCTTCCTTCCTTCCTTCCTTTCTTTCCTTCCTTCCTTCCTTCCTTCTTTCCTTTCTTTCTTTCTTTCCTTCCTTCCTCTTTTTCCTTCCTTCCTTCCTTCCTTCCTTCCTTCCTTCCTTCCTTCCTTCCTTCCTT
>NW_015388024.1:49258-53523 GCF_001527695.2 Protobothrops mucrosquamatus
TGCCTGTAGCGGTTGCTTGTTCACAGTGCTCTTGAAGAGAAGAGATGGAGGAAAACAAACTTGAAAGGGTAAAAGTCACTCAGAGAAACAATGTGAAATCTTCTTAGCTTTTCCTACATTCCACATTTCCCACTGGTCAGTCAATTTAATGAGTGCCAGAACTAAAATGACTGCACTAGAGACATCCAAGAAGTGAAGGGTTTTTTTTTCTGATACTCTAGTTGAAACGATCTTGCAATATGGGTATTGGTCTGTGGAGTTGATGAGAGGAAACACATATATCCACTAAAAATGAAGTCGTCCAGTGGTTGACTCTACATGAGACTTACAATCACTAGTATTAGATACTTCTCAAAATAATTCCTCTTCTCTGCACATACGAGCTAGAATGTCAAGAAGAGAGTTCTAGCCCCTCTCTGGTCATGTCTAGATTTGCACACTCTCTTCTCCCTTATTGCCCCGTGTTCACCATGCTATTTTTGTAAGTGGGTCTCCAAAAAGGGATTTGACATAGTGGTTAAGATATTGGACTTGGACTTGGGAGATTCACATTCATATCCAACTTCAGCCTTAGAACTTTTCTTGATGATTTGATGCCATACATTCCTTTTCAGCTCACTCAATATCACAAGGTGTTGTCGCAGGAATAAATTAAAGGAAATTTCCAAGTGAATTGTCTTTTGCTCCTGTAGAAATAGAATAGAATAGAATAGAATAGAATAGAATAGAATAGAATGGAATGGAATGGAATGGAATGGAATGGAACGGAACGGAACAGAACAAACAGAACAGAACAGAACAGAACGGAATAGAATGGAATGGAACAGAGCAGAACAGAACAGAACAGAATAGAATAGAATAGAATAGAATAGAATAGAATAGAATAGAATAGAATAGAATAGAATATTCTTTATAGGCCAAGTGTTATTGGACACACAAGTAATTTGTCTTAAATTTATTGTGCAATCTTTGTGCAATTAAATTCCTTATGGAGAAGGAATGACCCCCCTCTTCTTTGTGGCAGCCCCTGAGATATTGGAAAACTGCTATCATGTCAACCCTAGTCCTTCTTTTTATGAAACTAGACATACCCAATTCCTGGAACAGTGTTTCATATGTTTTAGCCTTCAGTTCCCTAATCATCTTTGCTGCTATCCTCCAAAAACCTCCAGCTGCCACTTTTTGAACCCTAAAAAGCTGCCCCTCTCTCAAACCTACTTCTTGAAATGTCACCTCCTATCTGGAGATGTCTTCTCCAGGCCTCCCACAGGTCAAATGACTGAGCTGCAGCCTCTGACCTGGGAAAGATGTCCATCCTGACTTTTTCCCCCCATCTTCTTTCCAAATCAGTGCAACTGTTTGCTGATTCGGTGGCTCCTATTGTACAAACACAACAGGACAAGAATTTCCCCAAAAATATATATTTCACTTCAGAATAACCTTATTTTGCTCCATCATCTCCTCCCCCCACCCCCATCTCAAGCTCCTTTCCTTTTCGTTTTGTGCTTCTTGATCCCTAACCATCATAATTTTTAGCTTGGACCTTGAGTAATAACAGCAGGTCATTACTGTTAAGCAAAGACTCAGTAGTTATGGTCTTTCTGCCACATCGAGAAATGCTTTGTGGATTATATTACCTCTATGGATCATATTTAGTTGGCTGGTTGAAAAGGCAGCAGGTGCGTACCTTCCCTTTTTTTTGCCTTGCATGCGATTTACACACATAACTCCCATCAAATGCTCTATTAAACGGCTGTCAGCAAATGTATAAAAGTTACATTTCTCTGCTCCTTTACAACACTGGAATACTTTCAACCACTTAGGATTCTTTGGTTTTTATGTTTTGAGGTTGTGGAAAATCCCTGTCATTAACTGGGCTCCACATTAGCACATCACCAGGATTAAAGGAAGCAGTATTAGCAAAATGATAGCTCTTCTAACCTTAATCACAGACCACATCAGAATTCTGGATTGCATTTAGAAGGGGAGACAATTAACCAGAGACGATGATTTCTGTGTGAATTCCTTTTATATCAACTAAATTTTTGTTCCTACAGATGTGGTAAACCACGGGCCGAGGAGATTTGCAACGGTACATTGATCCTTGTAAAAGAAATGCAGATTTCGGCTGCCATCTGTCCTACTGTATCTTCACATAAAAAAAAAAAACCCTCAATAAAGACAAATGCCTGTATGAGAGCTGATAACCAGGGCAATTTGTCAGCAGACAACCAGGAGAGTCTCCCTATTTTCTCCTGTTTTACCATCCCTCACACTAATGTCTATTGGCTTTGATCTTCCTTTAATGGGAGAGCTCTTTAAATGGAATTAAGCAAAGGTATTAATTTTCCTCCTAGTCCAGGATTAANCTTCTTTCTTTCTTTCTTTCTTTCTTTCTTTCTTTCTTTCTTTCTTTCTTTCTTTCTTTCTTTCTTTCTTTCTTTCTTTCTTTCTTCCCTTCCTTCCTTCCTTCCTTCCTTCCTTTCTTCCTCTTTCTTTCTTTCTTTCTTTCTTTCTTTCCTTCCTTCCTTCCCATTTGTCTACATTAATGCAATTAGCTCACGTATCATCAACTCATTGCTACAATCTGTTCAGAAAACACCAAAGCATGTTAAAAAAAATATATGAAAAGGCTGCTCCAAATGAAGCCTGAAACACAAGGGAGTAGATTTCAGTGCTGCCCACTGAAAATAAAATTAAAAGACATGCCTGGGGGTTGGGAAAATCAAACCAACGATAAAATTAAGACTCTATCTATGCAGTGAAAGAAGACAGATTATTGTGGAATTTCCCAGCTGCATAACAAAGTTTGGGAGAACAGCAATGAATTATATGACAGAACAAATTGTTATTATCCTGAAAATGCATGTAAACATACTCACATTTAACAGACATATTTGATCATGATTATATAAGAAAATGCATTAATTCCTACATGACACTTTCTCCTTCCTTCCCTCCTGCTCCCGACCCTTCCCCCGCTCTCCAACACAAATGCAGACATGTGAGTAGAACATTCCCCCCCAAAATCAAGATGGTAGCTGCATTCTTGGCAACTGGTTCATATTTATGACGGTGGCAGTGTCCTGGGTGTCAAACTGACAAAACTACTTTGGCTACAAATATATTTCTTCGTTTTTCAGCTTGCCACAGCTAAGGGGGAAGGGAAGATGCATTCTTCATGTTCAGTCATAACAATAACTTTCTTGTGGGAACCAAGGTCCAATAGCTCAAGTGTTTGATGGGTTAGAACACCCGTTAGAGAGCCCGCCAAAGGTGTTAATTGGAGAATGCGATTTATTACATCTTTTGTGAATGGGAAGTTTAACTTTTACTTTGTAACCTTTTGGGAGGGAATTTCCAGTCTTGGTTTCACCTATGTTCATGCTGATATTATGTAGCCATTAAAATTTGTTCTTTGAGGAAAAGAGAGTTCTTATTTCTATTGGTCTCATCTATCAGAACCATGACATTGGGATCATGTGACTACCTATTGCGACCTTTGACAAACAAAGCCAATGGGAAAACCATATTCACTTAACAACCATGTTACTACTTAACAACTGCAGCAAAACTCACTTAACAAATGTTTCACTTGGCAACAGAAATTTTGGGTTCAGTTGTGATCATAAGCCGAGAACTGCTTGCAGTGTAATGACCACCAAGCGAAGCTAGCAATGATAAACAATAGATGTCAGGAGAAATTTGGAAACAACAAAGAACTGATGATTCCACGTCCCACATAGTTTTCAGTGCACACGTAGCTTTTCAAAAACTGGCCCTGAAGCTTTCCAACTTCAGCTAAAATGAGTATTGTATTTGTGGAAATGGCCAGCTGTGGAGAAAAGGGTGAGTTGGAGATTTAATTTGCGGACCTGGGTAATACGTTTAGCTTGCCGTACAAGTGATTATGAATTGTGGTCCGGCAGAACTCAAGAAGATTGAACTTTTGAAAATAACTAGATATGGGTGTTGCAACTCAGCAGTGTGTCACCTCTCCTCAGCTGTCTTTATCTTTCTTTTTTTTCTTATGCAGATAGAATCTCACTGCTTAAGGCAAAAGGAGAAAAAAAAACTGGAACAAAGATGCTTTCAAGAAAAAGGAAAGTAGGAGAAAAGAAAGAGCACTTATTGATAGGGATTTGTGTCTACCCGAAAAGCAAATACAGACAAAAAGAGCCTCTAGAAACATCTGAAAGAGCTGCTTGATCAAAATCAACTTTATTTTTTTAAAGATATAGAAGATAAAGTGTAAAGTTTTTTTT
>NW_015388024.1:56049-58071 GCF_001527695.2 Protobothrops mucrosquamatus
TAGTCCAGGATTAATTTGCTTAACACTTTAAGTCACTAAAGAGGGTGACGTCTTCTGCGAAATAGACCAAAAGATTAATTCTGAAATTTAACAAGGATGATTTTTCCTCTTGGTCATCGTTTACACAAAACCAGTGGGAAGGACAATTGGGTGGGAGGATCCTGAAAGAATTGTTGTTGTTAATTGCGAAGTCGTGTCCGACCCATCGTGACCCCATGGACAACGTTCCTCCAGGTCTTCCTGTCCTCTACCATCTTCTGGAGTCCATTTAAGTTCATGCCTACTGCTTCAGTGACTCCATCCAGCCACCTCATTCTCTGTCGTCCCCTTCTTCTATTGCCCTCAATCTTTCCCAGCATTAGGCTCTTCTCCAGTGAGTCCTTCTTTCTCATTAAGTGGCCAAAGTACTTGAGTTTCAACTTCAGGATCTGGCCTTCTAAAGAGCAGTCGGGGTTGATCTCTTCTAGGACTGACTGGTTTGAACGCCTTGCAGTCCAAGGGACTCGCAGGAGTCTTCTCCAGCACCATAGTTTAAAGGCCTCAATTCTTTGTCACTCAGCCTTTCTTATGGTCCAACTTTCACATCCATACATTGCAACTGGGAAAACAATGGCCTTGACTATACGCACTTTTGTTGGCAGGGTGATGTCTCTGCTTTTTAGTATGCTGTCTAGATTTGCCATAGGTTTCCTCCCCAGGAGCAATATATAGAATAGACATACAGGTAATCCTTGACTTACAACCAATGGTGGGATTCAGCCAGTTCACACCACTTTGGCACAGTGGTGGGATTCAGCCAGTTCGCACCAGTCCGGCAGAACCAGTAGCTAATTTTTTGTTGCCCAGGCCCAGAATGGACTTCCGGAAGCGGCATCCACACAGAGAACCGGTTGTTCACATATCTGAATTTCACCACTGCTTACAACCATTCGTTTATTGATCATTTGAAACTACAATAGCAGTGAAAAAAGTGACCTGTGACTGTTTTTCACACGACTGTAACATCATCCTCATGGTCACATGATCAAAATTTGAATCCTTGGTAACTGGCGCATACGTATGATGGTTACAGTGTCCCGGGGTCATGTGATCACCATCTGTAACCTTCCCAGAGGGCTGCCAACAAGCAAAGTCAATGGGAAAGCCAGATTTGCTTAACAACTGCACAGTTCACTTAACAACTGCTTAACTGTGGCCAAAAGGGTTGTAAAATGGGGCACCACCCATGTAGCAAATGCCTTGCATGGAAATTTTGGGCTCAACTGTGATCATAAGTGAAGGACTACCACTACAGATATCAGGTTGAGCTTATTTCATATTGTTTTCATGGACAGGAGTGGCTCTCTATTGCCTTCAAGTTCTACCTATTTCTCTGACGGTCTCCCCTCAAAGTGTTCATCCCACCTTTAAGTACCACAACAGAAGCATGGAATGAAGTTGTGATAAGATGCTTCAGGAAAATATTCAACAAGTATGAGGGGAATCTATATGTGTCATCCCACTTTTGCATTTGAATGATTATACTATTCATAGGGAATAACAACGAATGGACACTGTATAAAAGGTGTTATCTATGGAGTCCAGAATGACCATCAAAATACACTTTCTAGATGCATTTGCATTCTGCAACTTTTCCAACACGGTTCTTACTCTGGGGTAAGCAAAAACTTGCACTCTGCTGCTGAGAAAAGGGAGAACTCACTGAAGGTGCAGGCAGATATTCATCTCAGCAGAGCCTCAGAGAGAAGAACAATGTAAAGTGAAGCCCATTATTAGGGGTGGCATATGATGAGGCGTTTTTGTGATCCTTTATTTATTGGCCTCATTCCTCTAATCTATCAAAGCTGCTTTGTACCTGTTCTGCAGTATGAACCATCCCTGCAGCTAACATAACTACAGATGATTGCTGTTTCTTCACATAGCATAGGCTTCTGATGTTCTAAGGATACACTAGTTGCTTCCCAAAGTCCTCCTGTTCCTGGATAGAAGTGGGTGCATGAAGCTTAGCTGGTGAGAATCAGA
>NW_015388024.1:58426-62420 GCF_001527695.2 Protobothrops mucrosquamatus
CATTCCTCTAATCTATCAAAGCTGCTTTGTACCTGTTCTGCAGTATGAACCATCCCTGCAGCTAACATAACTACAGATGATTGCTGTTTCTTCACATAGCATAGGCTTCTGATGTTCTAAGGATACACTAGTTGCTTCCCAAAGTCCTCCTGTTCCTGGATAGAAGTGGGTGCATGAAGCTTAGCTGGTGAGAATCAGAAGAATGAAGTGGATTTGTAGAAGTTCACCACTTATTTGATAAACCAAACTATCTGCCAGGAGCAACCTTGGAAATCCTCTATATGAGGGATATTGAATGCTATTTTATTTTTGTAAGTGCTGCTTTCTGATATGCTGCAGTATAGTTAGTGTAGGTAATCAGCATCACCAGGTATATATCAAGAACTCTGCTTCTGGGAAGGGGACCCTGATGACCTCTAACAAAATTGTTTTTCTCACTGTTGCTTTTCACTGACTTGCCAGCTTCCAAGTAGACAGTGCTGGAGAGCTTGCCTTCCAATGGGTAATGCAGAAGACAGTTACTACTGGTGGTAAAAAAGCTAAGTAAATGTCCTGGTCACTTCCATTTTCTAGGACTGGCATTTCATCAAAGTCTAGTGTCACCCTCAAGCTGACAGTAGTTAAGCATCTCTACTCTATTGATTTGTGGCTTGTTCTATCTATCCCCATCAAACTCTCCTTTACTAACCTGTCCTGTCTTCTCCTGAAAATAGTTAAGAGAATTACAGCCAATTTGTTTCTCAAAATAGCAACAGAGCTTTCAGATCTTGCTCCAAATCCAGACTTTAAATTATATCAGCTATTTGTGATTTCTATTGGAATTGAGCTCTGGATTAAAACTCTGAATTAATTAATTAATTAATTAATTAAGCCAGGGGTAGTCAACCTTGGCTCTTTTATGACTCGTGGACTTCAACTCCCAGAATTCCTGAGCCAGCCATGCTGAGGGGAAAGGGAGAGGTTTCCAAGCTGGCTCAGGAATTCTGGAAGTTGAAGTCCACGAGTCATAAAAGAGTCAAGGTTGACTACCTCTGAATTAAGCTGTGAATTAATTAATTCCACTTTAAGATTTTCTTCTTCTATATATTTTCACTGGCATGGTTCTGATGTCTTTACGCTTTACAGAATGTTACTGCAATATCTGAGAGTCAGCAAATTGCAATTTACTTTAGATTAAGATAAATAGAAGAGGTAGTTCTGTTAAGGAATTTTGCCATTTCTTGTAGCATCATTTATCTGGTTTCCTTTTCTGGATACGCTCAAAATTTGTTCTACAAGTTATATGAAGCAAACAGTTTTGTATCCAGTTTATCCTTCTTTTTCTATGATGGCAAAACCAGAAGCTTTAATTGTTCAGTTCTGAATAACTCTGAATTTTGTGTAGAATAATTTTAGTGCTACCCTCAGGGTTACACATAATCTAAATTCAGCCCACTATGAATTTCGCACATTAACTTCTGTAAAGTAAAGAAGATTTACTTAATGTCAAGATTTCAAATTGAAAATGCTTCTGTTATCATGAGTATAATTGTCTCTTTATTGCCATAGACATCTGGAATCAATTTTTTAAAGAAAAGTAATAATAGTTTATTCCTTCCCTTAAAGCAATGAAGCAAAATATTTTTCCTTTCTGATTTTTAATTAACTGTACAGCTATATCTGGAGTAAACTGGTGCAGTTTGGAAACAAAAGCTTCAAAACAAAATGGAATCACTTTACATGCTTTATGTGCCATTCCATTGTTTTCTTATAATATTCTAGAAAAACAAGATAAAGAATCCTAATTTCTCATACATCTCACTCCAAATAACCATAATCAGCATTGTGCCATGAAGCAGGAATTTGTTTTATGGGAGAGAAAAGGTAAAAGGGTAGGGAGACACTACTCAGGGGCAATTTTATCATGTGGGAAAGATGGAAAAAAAGATTGTCTCTGTTCACGGCTGGGCACATGTGGGTAGGTGTGTATGCATATGTGTTTGTGTGTGTCTTCCATTTAATCTCTGCAGGCTTCCTTAGATAATCAAAGAAGAAAATGACCAAGTTCCCATATTGCTACAATAATAATAATAATAATAATAATAATAATAATAATAATAATAATAATAATAATAATAATAATAATAATAATAATAATAATAATAATAATAATAATAATAATAATAAGAAGAAGAAGAAGAAGAAGAAGAAGAAGAAGAAGAAGAAGAAGAAGAAGAAAGAAGAAGAAGAAGAAGAAAAGTTGGAAGGGACCTTGGAGGTCATCTAGTCCAACCCCCTGCTCAGGCAAGAAACCCTACACCATTTCGGACAAATGGCTGTCCAGTCTCTTTTTAAAAACTCCCAGTGTTGGAGCATTCACAGCTTCTGGAGGCAGGTTGTTCCACTGATTAATTGTTCTGTCAGAAAATTTCTCTAGTTCTAGGTTGCTTCTCTCTTTGATTAATTTCCATCCATTGCTTCTTGTCCTGCCTTCAGGTGCCTTGGAGAATAGCTTGACTCCCTCTTCTTTGTGGCAGCCCCTGAGATATTGGAACACTGCTATCATGCCCCCCCTCGTCCTTCTCTTAGTTAGACTAGACATTCCTAATTCCAGCAACCGTTCCTTATATGTTTTAGCTTTCAGTCTCCTGATCCTTTGTTGCTCTTCTCTGTACTCTTTCTAGAGTCTAAACATCTTTTTTACATCGTGGTGACCAAAACTGGATGCAGTATTCCAAATGGGGCCTTACCAAGGCATTGTAAAGTGGTTGTCATGCTTCCGACAGATGAAACCCTTCAAAAGAACTTCGAGGCATTGTTTTCCTTAAAGAGTCTTTTATTCAGGAAACAAAGTATCGGCACTACATAGTTGAACCCAAAACTAAATTCCCCTCCCCTGGATACAAAGTTTCAAAATACAATTCCCACCCTCAATAACCTGTCATAAAGCACATTCCCCAATAAGCTTATAGCGCGGGCTTTCTCCCCAGCCCGCCAAAACATTATTAGCTCCGGACCCAGTTTGTCCTTGAGTTTCCATGGCAGAGTTATTATTATGGCTAACTGAGCTCGCATCCCAATCCCCCCTCCCTGCACCAACTAATTCTAAAAGCAAGAAAAGGGGAAAAGAGAAAATGGCTGCTTTTTCATCTGTTGTCAAAGCAAGAACATCTGATGTTAGCAGCGTTGACAGTGATATTAACACTTCACATGATCTTGATTTTATCCCTCTGTTCATGCAGCCTAACACTGTGTTGGCTTTTTTGACAGCTGCAGCACACGGCTGGCTCATATTTAAGTGATTGTCCACTAGGACTTCGAGGTCCCTTTCACAGTTGCTACTATTGAGCAAGGTACCACCTATACTATACCTGTACATTTGGGTTGTTTTTTGAGGGAGGGAGGGGATCCCCTGGAGGGGAGGGCCGAGGACTTTGCGCAATATCTGTATGACAAAGTCGCTCGGATCCGAGAAGGCCTTGACTCTGACTGGGTGGCCCCGGGGGAGGAGACGGGAGCAGGTCTTGAGACTGTTGTATGGGAGGAGTTTGACTCTGTGGCTCCCGAGGACATGGACAGGATCCTGGGGAGGCTGAATGCAACCACATGTTTACTGGATCCGTGCCCCTCCTGGCTGGTACTGGCAGCTCGGGAGGGTACACGAGCCTGGCTCCAGGGAATTGTAAACGCTTCTTTGTGGGAGGGTGCCTTCCCCGCGGCCTTAAAGGAGGCAGTAGTGAGGCCCCTCCTTAAGAAGCCCTCCCTGGACCCAGATGTATTGGCTAACTATCGCCCGGTCTCCAACCTTCGCTTTGCGGCGAAGGTTGTCGAGAGTGTGGTTGCGCAGCAATTCCCTCGGCACCTGGAGGAAACAGTCTATCTGGACCCGCTCCAGTCGGGCTTCAGGCCGGGATACAGCACGGAAACGGCATTGGTCACGTTGGTAAATGATCTCTGGAGGGCCCGGGACAGGGGCCATTCCTCTGTCCTTGTTCTTTTGGACCTCTCAGCGGCT
>NW_015388024.1:63145-98156 GCF_001527695.2 Protobothrops mucrosquamatus
CATGGCTCTTCCAACAAGCGGGATTGGCCTAGGGGAATTTTAGTGGGGTTTTAAGAGTAATTTTAATTGACATAGGCCACAGTAAATATTTCTTTTTAATTAGGTTTTAAACTGGGTATTTTTATTGTTGTATCTGTTTTATAAGGCTGTCAGCCACCCTGAGTCCGTAAGGAGAAGGGCGGGATAAAAATTAAATAAATAAAATAAATAAATAAATAATAAAAATATGTTTGAGTTTGACTTAGTGTGTGGTGGTTGCAGACCATTGTTAATGATAATGTGAAGTTTGAATGTAGAGGATGCCAGTTTATTTACCATTATTAAGCAAGAATGGCATGGCTAAAAGTCTTAAACATGGTCTCCTAGAAACCCCTGAGAGATGGGAGGAATCCACATCCTAAACAACAGCCAGACAAGAGGTATCTCAGTCCCTGGAATGAACGTGGACCAGGAAAGGGCCCTTCCCTAATTTTCTGGAAAATTAAGGCAGGGGACAAGAAAAGTGCTTTCAGATTCTGTTACTGTAACATTTTAATAAAATACTTGTGCTTTGGGTTTCCTGTTTGGACTACCTTGAAGGGCTGACACTCTGGGTCAATAGTATAGTTTTTGCCTCATCCTTCTGCAGATGCCCCAGAATACGTGGGTCTCTACTTTCTGAAAGAACTCACGTCTGATCAACATCTAACTTTCCTATAATTCCTCAATGTGCCAGAATGCTTTGGGCCTTCAGCAGAACTTCAAAAGTCCTCTCCAAGCTAATCCCATAATCTTAAGAGCAAGGAATCCTGAACAGAGAGAAGAACCAAAGGAAACGCCACATAAATTGGGTAGAAAAATACAGACATAAAAAAATAACTAGTATAGCCAGTCCTCTGTTTGAAATGCATGCATTTTCCACCCCTCCCCACCGCCCCAATATACATCCCAGAATTCTTTGCAGTGGTTAAGTATTCTATGGAAGAAACACAGACATTTTTCAGCAGATAAGACCAAAGGAGGAGATTTCCCTGAAGGTGGAACATTTGAAAACTACCGTCATTCTTTAATCAAACACATGCTCAGAGATAAATGGATTGTAAGACTGATTTTATCAGTCACAGGAAGATATGTTAGACAGCTAGCTGGGAGACACAATTATACTCTATCTAGCAAATGTATCCAGCCTATTAATTTTATTAATAGCTTCCAGAGTTCAAGGAAACAATGAGTCCTGCAAATCACGGAAATACTAGGATGATCGTGAGGCTGAGGACCTGCAAAAAATAAAAGAAATTAACAGGGGTCCAAGTTTCTGTTTATTTACTTAGAAGTAAGTCTTGTTATTGGTGCTGACATTTGCAGCTTAAAGCTTGTGGGGAAAAATAATGCATGGACTAGTCACAGCAAATCAGTCACTTCTTCAGGAGGACTTTAACAAGAGAATCTCCAAGAAATCAAACTTCTGCCAGTTCTGCTGTTAGCAGAAGAGTGTTTCCCTTTCTTTTTTTTTCTCTCCCCATCCAATAGGTAGGTATAAATTAATCCACTGATACCGATTTGAGTGGCAGCTAGCATTTAAAGTAGCTAGCAAGGCATTAGTTCCTCAGTTCTTCCCAGCTTTCTCCTTGGCTAACTATTTCCTTAGTTGTCTTATTTATTCACTTTCCAAAATTAGGGGACAAAAAAGTCTGCTCAGAATACCAAAAGATTTTCAATGCCAGTGTCTTATGGTAAGAGTAGAATTTCATTCAACTTTTACCAGATAACATTTCAATAATCCATGTTGTGCCTGAGTCTGTATCATTCCAGAAACCAAAATATCTCTCAAAGGACCATGGAGATAGCAGCCTAAAACTGCAAATTTATAATCCACCAATTAGTACAGCATGCCCAACATAAAATAATTTGGTACTGGATGAATACTGGGCAGTAGAACTATCAGGCTGACATCATCTTCTATCAGAGGTTTGTCTTAATTTTCTAGAGGAGAAAATGAAAATATGTGATGACATGACGGAGCATAAAGTCTCTCTTCTGCTGCATATGAACTTCCATTCCTGCCCAAAGTCAACTGGATTGAGATGGATGGCTATAGAAATTGAATAATAACTGATTAAATAAATAAAATTCTAACTGACAGTTGATCCAGTTCTGACTTAAAACAAATATCAAATTAAATAAGGCTTTCCAGGACAAAACCTTACCAAATATTGGGAGTGCCTCTTATGTGGAGTAAAATCCATTAATCTCAATGAATTGTATTTCTGTATAAACTTGTACTGACATACCTTGGTTGATACTTGGATGAGAGTGGATCCACGAAATACAGACCAATCAGTTTGACATCAAATACCTGCAAAACTCTGGAAAAGATAATCAAGCAGTGGATTTGTGGACACTTAGAAATGAATAAAGGGATCACTTGAATAGGTTTGTTAGAATCAGATCATGCTCAACAAACCTTACTGCCTTCTTTGATGAAGTGACTATATTCAGGGCTTTTTTTCTCATAGAACGCCCAGAACGGAGTTCCGGCACCTTTTTTGGATGGAACCTTGTAGTGTAGGCAAGGCGGGTTGTATGATGTGTGTGAGTTCCGGCACCTTTTTTTTTTTTTTTAACAAAAAAAGCACTGACTATATTAGTGGATCAGGAAAATGCTGTGCATATAGTTTACTTGGCTTCAGTAAAGCATTTGGCAAAGTAGACCAGAGCCTACTTCTTGATAAGATAGAACAATGTGGAATAGACAGTACCACCACCAGATGGATTCACAGTTGTACTCAGCATGTAGTTCTCAGTGGAACTACATCTACATGGAGGGCAGCATGCAGTGGAGTATCTCAAAGTTCTGTCTTGGGCCCAGTGCTCTTCAACATCTTCATAAATGATCCAGTTGAGGGGAAGCAGATGACACCAATCTGGGGGGAAGTGCTAACACTTTGGAAGATAGACTCAAGATTCAGAAGAATCTTGTCAGACTTGAATATTGGGCCTTATCCACAAGATGCAGTTCATCTTCAGTGTGCTTTAAAGGCTGGTGCTGTGACAGATGAGCACAACTCAAAGCACATTGAAGATGTCCCCCCGAATGGAGACGAAACATTTGCAGCCAAATCGCCAAGCTCAGAGATCAAATGTACATCCCACAATTAGGTACATTTAACCTAATGAAAAGAAGCCTCAGGGGAGACATGATATGGTATTTTCCCGAAAGTAAAGCCTACACCAACAATAAGCCCTAGCTTGATTTTTTGGGGTGGGCCTAATATAAGCCCTATCCCAAAAATAAGCCCTAGTTTTGGGGCGAGGCACACACCTAAAAATCAAGCTGGGGTGGGGGTGTGGAGCTTCCCCACCCAGCCGGCACCCATTTACCTTGCAGCCAGGCCTCTCCTTGCAGGCCCACTTCTTCTGCAGCATCTTCTGCAGCCAGGCCTGCATTTCTCAGTCACAGGGCTTTCCGGAAGGCCTCTGCAGCCAAGAACTGAGCTATGAATCCATAGCTCGGTACTCAGCTGCTTAGGCCTTCTGGAAAGGCCTGACTGCAAAATGCAGGCCCGAATGCAGCTGCAGAACTTCAGCCCCAGAAAAAGTGGACCGGCTGGGTGGGGCTGTCAGTGCCTGAGGTGAGATAAGGCCTACTCTGAAAATAAGACCTGGTGCCTCTTATTTTCGGGGAAACATGGTAGCAGTCTTCCAATACTTGAAGGGTTGTCAGAGTGAAGGGGGCACTGATTTAGTCTCCATAGTACCTGATGGCAGGACAAGAAGCAATGGGTAGAAGCTAGTCAAAGGGAGATTCAACCTGGAAATAAGGAGGAATTTCCTGGCAGTAAGAATGATTAATCAGTGCAAGAGCTTGCCTCCTAGAGTTGTTGGTGCTCCATCGCTGGAGGTTTTCAAGAAAAGGTTAGACAGCCATTTGTTCAGGATGGTATAATGGTTCCTGCCTTGGGCAGGAAGTTGAACTAGAAGACCTCCAAGGTCTCTTCCAACCATATGATTGTATGATTTTAGGACTACCAGATCTACCAAATCTGAATATGCTAACATTTGTTGCCTTCTAGTGGTCCTTTGCATTTCCATCAGCCAGATCTATCATCTCAAATGTTTGATTTTTGCACAGAAGCATCCATTTGTCTTGCATTTCATGACATATGTGTACTTTTGGGGAAGGTAATTAATTTCTTAATGAATGCAATTTATATCTTGCTATGAATTCATTTATGTAAATTGTATAATGAGCTCAAAAAGCAATCTGTATAGTAATTGTCTTCTTTTTTCTTTTTTTTACTTCCAAACATAAAAAAGCAACGTTATACTCAGGAAGAGATTATGAAAGGTCCATCACTCTTAACCATTATTACTTTTATCACCATTAATCAGTAATAGTCTGCCAATAACATGCATAACAACATTTTCTCAATCTGGCACCCTCTAGATACATAGTTGATAACTTTCAGAATTCCTCAGCCAGTATGGCCATTTGTGGGAATTCTGAGACTTGAAGCCCACATATCTAGAAATTGCCTAGACTGGGAAACACTGGTGTAGAATATCTTAGGGCATACCCTCCTGAATATTTTGCACTAGTTTTAAAGCAGTTGCAGACCTCTGTGATCTCATTTCATCTATGTTCAATCTATTTAATTTATCTTGCTCCGTAGATTTTGCGGTTAGTCCGGGTTTTGATTTGCAGGGACCTCTTCATTACATTTCTTGATTTCTGGGCTTTTGGTCTTTCAAGGAGAAAGTTGACTTGGCAGAAGAGGGGGAGGGAGGGAGAGAGGGGAAGAGAGAAAGAAAGGAATAGAGAGGGAAAGAGGGAAAGTGGGAATGAGAGACAGAGGGATAAGGAGAGAGAGGAAGAGAGGGGGAGAGGAAATGAAGTAGAGGAAGAAAGGAAGAGAAGGAAAGAGGAGAGGAGAGATATACTGTAAAGGGAGAAGGAGAGAGGGAAATAGGGAAATAGGGGGAGAGGGGGAAGAGAGAGAGAATTGGGGGGAGGAGAGATAATATCAAATAAATATAGACCCTTAGCAGATGGCAGCACTTGGTTAAACTTGTCTAAGTTGAGAAGCTAAGCTATGACAGACCTAATTAATATTTGGATGGAGAAATCTCCATAGACTCCCATGACTTGAAGATAACCTGTGAAGTTGAAATACATCCTGGAAAAAGTCAATGTCAAATCATTCCCCTTAGCTGCCAGAATAGCTACATGGATGTGGCCGGGACATTGTTAAGATCAACAAGAAGGAGATCAGAGAAATGCAAAAACATGAAATAAAGACTTCCTTTTTACGTAGCGTTGGAAAGAGATATATTTTTTTTGTTACTGCAGGACTTGTGGCAGCTTAAAGCGGAGCCATCATGTTTAAACCTTTACTTTTTCAATTGGGTAAGGTTGAAGACACTGAATGGGCTAGGAACAATGAATGCATGTTAGTACTATTAATGTCTGAAAACCAGTTCTATTTGTGATGACCATTTCTTGGCATGTCTTGAATTGGAGCAACAGAGCAGAAGTCTTCCATGGACTTTGCCACGGGCATTTTAAAACAGATTTGGAAGCAGGTAGAAACCTTTGCAAATTTTAAACCTTTCCAAATAAGTAAAGGAGACCGAATGATTCTGGAGTCATCTCAGACTTATACAAGCTAACTTCATTTGTATGGAAGCAAAGTTACAGCAACAGTAATTGCACATTAAATTAAAACTGATTATCTGCTCCCACCTAAGTGAAGCTAAGCAATTATCTGAAGCTGTACCCAAGACAGACAAATGTTAATGAAGCATTTGCAAAACTTGCATTATATTCCTTTTATATTTATTTAATAAAAATGGTTTCAGGATTGCTGAATGATCTCATTTGTAGAGTATCATGAGAAAACATATGCTTGAACATAAGCAAGTTTCTCTAGAGGGATAACCTCAACTTGTCAAGTGTGGCATATGGCACCCAAAAGGACATATTGCTATGCAAAAGACTTGCATATGAAAAGGAGAGACTTTTTCTTTTGCATTGGGCCATCTTAATTCTTCCTTGGATCTCCTCTTCCCTACCCCTTCTTCTCAAATATCTGTGTGTCTCTGAGTGTGAATACAATACTACACACACACACAGACACACACACACACACAGAGAGAGAGAGAGAGAGAGAGAGTAATCAAATAGATCAGCATTGTTTGGTGGAACCACCTGGAATTTTGACTGAGAAAAAGATTTGACTGAGAAAAAGATTGACTGAGAACCAATTCCTTTTTCAGCATAAACCTATTGTTTTAGAACAGTGGTCCTCAAACCTTTTCGGCACCAGGGATCAGTTTTGTGGAAGAGAATTTTTCCAAAACTGGGGGGGGGGGGGCACATGGTTTTGGTTTCGCACTCTCACCTGCTGCTCAAACAATTTCATGGAAGACAATTTTTCCATGACCGGGGTGGGTGGGTGGGGAGGGCTGGTTTTGGTTTTGCCCATTTGCCCATCAATTACCTCCAACTGTGAAACCCAGTTGCTAACAGGCCACAGACTGGTACTGGTCCATGGCCTTGGGGGGGTGGTGGTTAGGGACCCCTGCTTTAGCATGAAAAGTGAGTTTGTATTGGTTGGTCCTTCAGTCTACAGTGGTCCTATGATCCAATAATACTTTTCATTTATTTATTGGTTTATTGTTTGCATGTCTGAGCTGCCCAGATAAAACATCAAAATAGAAAAAGAGTATATAAAAATTAAAATGTTATAGTGAAAATTTTAGAATTAAAAGTTTTTAAAAAGCTTCTTTAAAAAATTAAAAATTGTTAAGGAGGCAAGAATAACTAAACCCTGATAAAAAAATTAGTTGTCAAAAGCAAAAGGAGGGCTCCCACAGCACCATAACTGCATACTTCTTTGGGTTCCCAATGCAAGGCCACAGAGCCATGTTTTAACCCCTTTTTGGAAGACCAGGACAATGGGGGCTAGAGGAAGATATTCCATGGGGCAGGGGCAAGAGCAGAGAAAGCTCCCTTTCTAGACCCCACCAGTTGGAATTCTATAATTGACAGGGTCTGCAACATACAGTAGAAGGAAACGTCTTCATCATGGTTCAGTCCAAGCTCGGAATAAACAACATGGTGACTGCTTTAGAAAGAAGGTTGCAGTTTATTGAAGAGGAGAGGCAGACAGGAAGATGGCTCTGGAAGAAAAGAGTCACCACATGTAGTAGGGAGTGGGTTTTATACCCTCTTGGGCTTTTGTTTGGAGTTGTTTCCTGTTCCTGTTTGAGGCTTTGTATTTCCTGTGTCATGTACTTTGACCTGACTCTGAGTGTGCCCCTTTGGCATCTGTGGGTTAATCCTATTATGTCCTGTCCTAGAGTTTGGGTGGATATGTAGATTTTAGGTGTCTTTGTCTTCCTAAGCTTCTAGCTAGAGGGCTACAACCTTCCTGAATGGATTATCACATCTGCATTTCTACACAGCTGGTTTCTGCTTGGGGGAGGGAGACTTGGAGCTGTTAAGAAAAACTGGACATGCTTTTCTTCCTCTTTAAGATCCTTTGAGGAAATATAATATTCTGCCCTTTTAATATTTCCTTCTCTGGGGAGGAGCTGACTTCCCACAATACCTTTCCTGCCTAACCAGGTAGGATGGACTGATGTAATGAAATAAAGATGGTTTTCTAGATTACTTAGGACATATCAGAGAGCTGCCATTACAAAACAGACCTCTCGCTGGCTTTTCAATTATCTGTAGGCAGCAGAGGACAGATGGACAATAGTACCAATCTTCTCAGTTTTTGGTTACTCTTGATGAAGCTGAAAGAAAACACCTGAAAAATGGATAATGTGAAAAATTCTATAGAGCTGTTCTTTTCCTTTCATTGCTCATACTGTAATTAGAACCTCTTAATCACATAATATTTCTCAAGGAGATGGGCCAGAAGACCAGGGAGAACTTTGGCAGAATGAGAAGATAGTCAAGAGATGTCTTGTACTTATTCTGAGTGACACACACAAACACACACAAACATTTTTCAATAAAATGGCCCTACATATTGAGGTGGGAGGGTTTGATGGCAAGAGAGAATGATATGTGATGTGATATACCCGCATTATGAAATTCAGATGGCAAACAGCATAAAGACATGGGAAGGCAACAAGGGTAGAATGGAAGAGCATGACAATCAGATAAAGAAAGGGAGAGAAGGAAGTGGAAGAACTGGAACTGTCTATTAACCAAACCTGACGTTCAAGTCCAAACAGTTCTCCTTAGGCCTGTGCAAGGAAGCTTCATGAACAAAAATAACGCAGAATCTAAACAGAGAAATGGCACCAGAAGAGAGCAGATGAACTAATTGTTCATGCAAATGTGCCTAATTGATAAAATTTATTCTAATTACAACATACGAATTATCCTTCTGGTCTCTGGCTTGGAGACATTTTTAGCTCAGAACATTAAGTTCCCTGGTTTGCATGGAAACAGTGGAAGATTCTCATACCTTATGGGTCAGGATGAAACTTACTTTGCACAGAGACTCATGCCAGCATCTATTCCTTGTCTTTGCTTCTCTGCTGCATATGATACGTGAAATCTGATCTGTAAAGCTTCAATATTACAAGAATTATCCAGTCACGTTCTGATGGTTTTAGGCATCCATTTCATGAACAGTTAGGAACCTTCACCATTTTTTCTAAAGTCACCACCAGAATGTCTGCACTTACAGCCTTGATTGTCCTTGGCACTACTTTCCCTCCTAAATCTTCTAACATCTAACATCTGTTCCCTTCTTTTCTATCTTCGCACCATTTCTTTTCATAAATTAGATGGCTCAAAGATTAGAATGGAATAGAGCTGAAAGGGACTTTGGAGGTCTTCTAGTCTAGCCCCCTGCTGAAGCAGGAGAACCTATACCATCTCAGACAAGTGACTGTCTAGCCTCTTTTTAAAAATCCCCAGTGATGGAGTACCCACAATTTCTGGGGGCAAACTATTCCACCAATTAATTATCCTCACTGTTAGGAAGTTTTTCCAGGTTGCTTCTCTCTTTGATCAGTTTCTAACCATTGTTTCTTGTCCTGCCCTCTGGTGCTTTGATGAATAACATGACCCCCTCTTCTTTGTGACAGCCCCTCAAATACTGGAATACTGCTATCATGTCTCCCCTATTTCTTCTTTTTGTTAGACTAACCAAACTCAAGTCCTGCAGCTGTTCTTCATATGTTTTATTCTCCAGACCTTTCATCTATCTTAGTTGCTCTTCTCTGAATTTTTTCCAAACTCTCAACATCTTTTTTGTGATATGGTGACCAAAATTGGCTGTAGTATTCCAGGTGTGGTCTTACTAGGGTTTTATAAAGCGGTACTAATACTTCCCGTGATCTTGATTCTATGCCTCTGTTGATACAACCCATGATTGTATCAGCTTTTTTGGCTGCTGCTGCACATTGCTGGTTCATGTTTAAATGATCATCCACTAGGACTCCAAGGTCCCTCTCACAGTTACTGTTTTTAAGCCAGGTCTTGCCCAATCGGTACTTGTACCTTTGATTTTTACTACCTAAATGTAAAACTTTGCTTTTCTCCACACCAAAACTCATTTTGTTGGATAGGGCCCATTGTTCAAGTTTGTCAAGATATTTTTTATCCTCAGTTTGTCTTCTGGGATGTTGACTACTCCTGCCAGTTTGATGTCATCTGCAAGTGAGTTCCCCTTCAATTCTCTCATCTAAGTCATTGATGAAGATATTGGAGATTACTGGGCCTAAGACGGAACCTTCTGGTACTTCTCTCCATGTGGGTGTAGTGCCATTGAGGACTACTCTTTGAGTATGGTTTGCCAGCCAGCTACAGATCCATCTGGTGGTAATGTTGTCTATTCCAGCTTTTTCTAGGTTACCAAGGAGTAGGTTGTGGTCACTTTATCAAATGCCTTGCTGAAGTCTAAGTATACTACGTCCATAGTATTTCGCTGGTCTATTAGTTTAGTCACTTTGTCGAAGAATGAAATAAGATTGGTTTGGCATGATCTGTTTTTAACAAACCCATGCTGGCTATTAGTTATAACTTTGTTCTGAGATAACATCTGCCAGCTCCTTCAGAACTCTGGGATGTAATCTGTCAGGCCCTGTGATTTATATTTGTCAAGGTTGGATAGGTGTTCTCTAACCATTTTCTTGCTTATTTTAATTTTTGTTTCTAATTTGTCTTTTGCAGTGGTTTTTTTTGGTATGTTGCGCTATAGTTTCTTTTTGTGTGAAGACTGATGTAAAGTATGAGTTAAGCAGCTCTTCTTTCTCCCTGTTGCCTGTTATTTCCTTTTCATCCTCTCTCTTTAGTGGACCCACAGTTTCCTTGACTTTTTTCTTGTTGTTAATATGTTGGAAGAAACTTTTTTTATTATCCATAATTTCTGTTGCAAGTCTTTGTTCGTTCTGAGCCTTTGCTTTCCTGACTTCATCTTTGCATGTTCTGGCTGTTTGCTGATAATCGGCATTAGCTATGTGCCCCTCTTTCCATTTTTTGTATTTGTCCTTTTTATCTTTCAGTTTGTGGGAGAGATCTTTCTGCAGCCTTGCTGGTTTCTTCTTGAATTTCTTGGTTTTCTTTTTCAGTGGTATTGTGTTGATGTGGGCTTTTATGATCGCATTTTTCAGAGTTTCCCATGCTTCTTGGGTTGTTTTCCCCTTTAGGATTTTCATCCATGGGATCTTTCCTAGGTTCTCTCTGAGTTTGTTAAAGTCAGCTCTTTTGAAGTTCAAGACACTGGTTGGATTGTTTTCTGTTGCTAGTGTTTGTGTTATATTAAATTCCAATATGACGTGGTCACTTTCGCCCAAAGTTCCGGCAACTTCAACTCCCTCTATCACTTCTTCTCTATTAGTTAGAATTAAGTCCAGTATGGCTTTACGTCTAGTTCCCTCCTCTACCTTTCGGATGACAAAGTTGTCTGCTAGGTTGGTTAGGAATCTGTTTGATCTCCCGCTCGCTGCAGAGTTTGTCTCTCAGTTGATATCTTTATAGTTACTACTGTGGTATGCTTCTTACATACATTTGTTAGCTGGTTGGCAAAGAGTTCATCTATTTCTTCTGATTAGTTGGGTGGCCTATAATATACACCTATGGTAATGCCACTTTTTTTCTCTTTTATATTGACCCATATACATTCTGAAGTGATTTTATCTTGGATCATGTGCATTTCTGTAGATATGTAGTGTTCTCTTACATATAGTGCAACTCTCCCTCCTCTTTTTGTAAATCTGTTTCTTTTGAACAATTTGTATCCATCCATCAGTCCATTCCATTCATGAGTTTTGTCCCACCAGGTTTCTGTAATGCCAACTATGTCATACCCTCCCTTGTGTACTATTGCTTCTAGTTTGCCCTGTTTGTTCCCCAAGCTTTGAGCATTTGTATATAAGCATTTAAAACTTTTATGCCTGTTTGTGGGCATGTTTCCTGCATCTCCTGATTGTTGTTTTGAGTTTTTCGTTTTTTCTTGTCACTGTCTACCTCATTGTTTGATTTGTTTTCTTGGGATTTATGATTGGTTTTGGGTTCTACAGATTCTAAAGATTGGTCACCCTCCCCCCCTCAATTTTAGTTTAAAGCCCTCCTGACTGGGCCAGTCTTTTTCCGAGTACATTTTCCCCTGTTTTCGTGAAGTGCAGCCCATTCCTTGCCAGAAGTCCTTCGCATAGGAAATGCTTAATAATCTTAATAAAAGGCTAAAGCATATAAGGAACGGCTGCTGAAATTGGGTATGTCTAGTTTAATGAAGAGAAGGACAAGGGGGGGACATGATAGCAGTGTTCCAATATCTCAGGGGCTGCCACAAAGAAGAGGGAGTCAAGCTATTTTCCAAAGCGCCTGAAGGCAGGACAAGAAGTAACGGATGGAAACTAATCAAGGAGAGAAGCAACCTAGAATTAAGGAGAAACTTCCTGATAGTTAGAACAATTAACCAGTGGAACAACCTGCCTCCAGAAGTGGTAAATGCTCAACACTGGAAGTTTTTAAGAAGAGACTGGACAGCCATTTGTCCGAAATGGTATAGGGTTTCCTGCCTGAGCAGGGGGTTGGACCAGATGACCTCCAAGTTCCCTTCTAACTTTATTATTATTATTATTATTATTATTATTATTATTATTATTATTATTATTATTATTATTATTATTATTATTATTATTATTATTATTATTATTATTATTATTTATTGTAGCTATTTGATGATATAAGCCTGTTTAAGAAATTAAATCTCAGATTCCAAATAAAGAGATCGGGCACCCTTCCTCATGCAGCTTTTATGAAAGCCAACACTGCTATTGCTACCTTCCCCTGGGTTCTCCTGTACCAGCAGATGTTTACTAGGAAACGACCAGGCCCGACATCCCTGCCAGTGTCTGCTTTCTGCTCCATATATCATCCCTCTCCCCTCCTCCAAATATAACAAAGTAATAAGAAAACAAGTTTGGATTCCTGAATGAATTCTGTTGATGATGATGAATGAAACCAAAGAGACAGGTTGATTTTCATAAGTTAAATTGAACTTCATCGTGCCGAGTGCAAAGGCACCCAACGCAGCGGAAGGGAGGGAAAGATTGGTGACCTGAGCAAACTTGACAAGAGAAGAAGGAAGAATTTATGTGCAACGGCCTAATGTCATTTGAACAAAATGATATTTGCTCTTTGCTTAGAGGGAACCAGAAATATGTCATTCAGCCTGATGGACCTCATCCAGCAAAGCACTGAAGCATCGCTGTAGTTAAATAGGACCATAATCTCATCCAAATAAATACTTCTTGTCAGTGGGTTATTGCCAAACCCTTTTGCAAATCCAAGTAGATAAATACTAATGTTGTGATTGATCTGTTTTAATATTTTATATTCCGTTTTTTTATTTTTATTTTTTTTAAAAAAAAAAAAACCTGACAAATATATCATTAACATAACCAGCAAAGGAGTAGCAACTCGTATATCAAAAAACAAGCAAACTCAAACACAACACCATTAAAAACAAAATCAGACACCACCAAAATGATGGAAATCCATGCTAAAACCCACTGGAATACTAAAAAGAAAATGTCTACAGTCTTGTAGGAAAGATGACTATGTACAGTATCTTTTTCTTTGGAGATCGGTATCATGAAATGAGAAATTCTTATTTGCTTTTGAGGAAATTTCCAAGTAATGTTGTTGGTGAGCTCAGTTAAAGTTTACAAGAATTGAGTTCTTAGAGAAAACTTCTCGTCGCTCCCATGTAACACCGCTGCTGCGCGAGCTGCACTGGTTGCCAGTGGCCTTCCGGGTGCGCTTTAAGGTGTTAGTTACCACCTTTAAAGCGCTCCATGGCATCGGACCTGGCTATCTCCGAGACCGCCTTCTGCCA
This sequence comes from Protobothrops mucrosquamatus, assembly GCF_001527695.2. Classification (NCBI taxonomy): domain Eukaryota; kingdom Metazoa; phylum Chordata; class Lepidosauria; order Squamata; family Viperidae; genus Protobothrops; species Protobothrops mucrosquamatus. The sequence goes on from NW_015388024.1 coordinate 76,498, forward strand.
CAGATTCCCTCTCACAGACCGGTACGCTCCCACAGAGCGGGCCTCCTCAGGGTGCCGTCGGCCAAGCAGTGTCGGCTGGCGACCCCCAGGGGGAGGGCCTTCTCTGTGGGTGCCCCCACCCTCTGGAACGAACTGCCCCCCGAGATCCGGATGATTCCGGATCTCCTTACTTTCCGCCGCGCCCTCAAGACATGGCTTTTCCAGCAAGCGGGCCTGGCCTAGGGAGGATTTTAAATTGGGTTTTTAAATCGGGTTTTTTAAGAATAATTTTAACTGCACAACTTTAAATATTGGTTTAATTTGGTTTTATCTGGTGGGGGTTGTAAATATGTCTATGTTTTTAAATATGTTGTGAGCCGCCCTGAGTCCCGTTGGGAGAAGGGCGGGATATAAATCAAATAAAGATAAAGATAAAGATATAAAGCATGGCTCTTCTGTGGCCTAAGCCCATGACTATTTCACCCAGACCATGACTAACAACATGGTACCTGACTGGATATGATAGCTGAATTTGGGAATTCATTATCCCAGTAAATTATTAATTTGTTTTCTAAGGATGTATCATTACTACCACCATGCTTATCTTCAATATGCACCATATCCCGAACCTGCAAAGCAGTTTACATATATTGACAATTCTTAGAATTAACCTGTAGGAAAAATTAGTATTGTCCCTATCTTGCAAATTAGGGCATTTTCTACATTGTGTATTACCTTTTACATTAATCCCACTTCAATAATTTTTTTATGTTAAGAAGTCCCAATATTTTAAGTTCTCGTCTTCAAAAGTTTCCTCCATTTAAATATTTGAGATGCTTCTGAGTATAATACAGTTCACCATAATTCTGCATAAAAACACAATCATACTCTCAGTTTTACTTTTAATTCAAATTATCATGCACTTTGCTGAATTCTTTTTTTGCTACAGCCATATGCCAGGTTTAATGTTTTCAGGAAAGCCAAGGTCCATTTCATTACAGTTCTTTAGATTAAGTTACATTGTGGATAAGGCAGGCACGCTCCATGTCCTTTCCCTGAAATTCTGCCACGTAGTGGGACCTAGGAATTGTGCTTTTTCCACAGCAGTCCCTGCCCTGTGGAATCTCCTTTCTAGTGGGACCTGGAAGCCTTCCAGAAAACCATGAAGGGCTGGTTTCCTCCTAGGCTGGGGGTAGGCAACCTTGGCTCTTTTATGACTCGTGGACTTCAACTCCCAGAATTCCTGAGCCAGCAATTCCTGAGCTCAGGAATTCTGGGAGTTGAAGTCCACGAGTCATAAAAGAGCCACGGTTGCCTACCTCTGCCCTAGGCATTGGGATAGGATGAGATTGAATCCCAGGGATTGCATTGCTCAATAGGCTGGAGATCGTAGATTAAGGCACTGGAACTTTTAGTTTTATTGTGTCCTTTGGTTTATACTATTGTTGTAAGCTGCCCAGAGTTATATTTCATAAGATAGGCAGTCATGTAAAGTCTTACAATTAAATATAATAAGTATGCTATCTGAATGCCCATTGTTTCACTTTGGCAAGATCATTTTGCAAATGTTTGATGCTCACTTTTTGTGGCTGTAGTTGCAATTATGATAGATAATTTGATGTCAGCAAGCTTGAGTACTTTAGTACTCATCCCTAAATTTAAATTTCTGAACAAACTAGAAACCATCACTTCCAAAAGAGACCTTTGGGAAATCTCTTTATATTTGTTCACTTGAAGGCTGATATTTATTTTTTCCTCTTAACTTTGTAGAATTTAACCAGCTTTTGATTCTGAAGAAGCCCTATATTTTTATCCTATCACTTTTAGGCTTGCACAGATGGGAAACTTTGTTAAAAAGCCTCTTAAATTCCAATAAACATGTTTATTGGAAATTCAAATAAATATACCTACCAGATCAGTTGACACTCTACAGGAACAATTATGAGGCTTCTTCTCTGTAGAAGTCATGCTGATTTTTCTTCCGCAAAAATATCTATATCCTCTTCAACCTTGACTGATCCTGAAAAAAAGCTAATCAGAATTAATATGATAAGTACTTGCATTCGAGACCACTCAGGAAATACCAGGGTTAAATTGGAAAGTCAAAGTGTTCAAAAGGCAGCAATGACAACCCACTTGCATACTGCTGCTCTTCCACATGGCCAGTCATCAGGAGTTGAGCTTGACTAGAGGGAAGGTTTATTGACGTAAACCATTTTTAATTTAACTTGACGTGAAGTTGGAATTAAAATTGGAATGTTTCAAGGAGACAGAAAAAAGTGTATGAATAGATGTTGAAGTTTCAGCCCTTTGAAAGAGAGCAGACAACAAAACCAAAGTTATGAATGCTAATACTACTTTTGTTATAAAATTACAGCAACAGAACCTTGCAAGTCTGAATGGGTCTCCCTTCCCTTTATCTTCAAGAGAATGAGGGAAGGTCAAGCCTGAGATGCTTTCTCAAATTACACTTCTGCCTGGATCTCAAATCTCTCTGATATGATCATGGTCTTGGTTGTGGGTCTTCCTCCAGTTCCTCAAGGTTATTTTTATAGTCCATTAAATCCAGCATCGACCCTTGTTGCAACATATGAAAACATCATTTAATTAGTGGTCAGAAAGAAGCTGATGGATACTAACCAATCAGATAATTTCTATCCATCTTAGTTCTTGATGCCTCGTTCACACTTTCCTGAACAGTTCCATGCATAAATATTCTTGTTGTTGTTATTGTCCTAACAGCTCTCATTCCATTTGATGAAAGGGAACTCTTTGGAAATGCTTTCAAGAGAAGTGTGGCATTCTTGTACAGTTAGTGATAGGTTTGAACGTCTTGTGTCTTGTGATTCAATTTTCTGTCTTGTCATCTGCAGCCTCCTTAGCTTCTCCACACAGCCTTCTCAGATTGTGAACAGCCAAAAAAGCTTCAGAATGATGGAAGATGTGCGAAAGAAACTGACATCACTGACAACTTGAAAAAAACTTCTATGAATGAAATTAGCAACTTGGGTTTGCAATAAATGTCCTACTTCTGGTAAAATCACCAAGGCTTCTAGGACCATTTGGCATGGGAAAAAGTAACCATTCTCATAAGCTTAAAATATCAGGATGAATTTGCAATCAGTGTTTTACAAGCATCCACTTTTGATTACTGATTTGACATACATTTTATTCCTCATTACCCTAATAAATGACTTGTTTGGATTTTAATGATTCCTGACTGCTTTATTGTTATGAGCATATTGCCTTTGAGTGCAAATGTTCCTGTGGAGAGAAGCAAAATTAGTAAATGAAGCTAAAATTGAAATATCCAGGCAATGAAATGAAAAGTGTGGGCAGGTTCATTAGGTTCTAAAATCCTGCCTTTGGCTTCACATGCTTAATTGTTTGACCAGGAACAAGCATGTAAAGTTGACCTGTAGCTAATGAACAATTGGCTGACTTTTCTTGAGTGATCTACAGTTTTGTAAACATTTTAATTTAATTCTCTGTCAATGATTCACATTAGCAACTTGGGTTTGCTAAATTGAAAATCTAAATTTAAAAGTATTTTATCCCTAAAGAGATGGGTTTTTATATCTTTTCCTGCCAAAAAACATTCTGGAACAGTATTCTTCACCTTAAGGTGCTCCAGGGAGTTTGATTTCTGAAGTTCAATGCCAACAGGGAAGCTGTGAAGCTGATTGTCCCACTGATTGTTCCAAAATCAACCCCACAGAATTCACCTCCTTTCTCTGTGGTTGTCTGTCCTTGTCCCATTTGAACTGACAGCTGTTTTTGTAAAGCTAGAACTTAAACCTTCCTTTAATTGTCAGTTGAGGACCAAGAAATTAATTGGAAGCTGGTGTAGATGATGCAAACTGAGAATCATGTATTCTTAACTCTCTAGAACAGGGGTAGTCAACCCTGCTCTAGAACATCAACATCTGACAACCATATTCTGGATCAGTTTAAATTTTGAAACATATTTCAACGACACCCCCATACAGAGGTTTTTTTTTTTTAATAAAGCTAAACTGTGATGTCTGTGAAACCTATGAGTAACTTCGTGCAGTTTCTTTGGAATAGGGTAGAATACATTACTAATGTGCATAACTTGATGTCTTGCCATGGTCAACTTTTAAAATTTATCTTTAAAAAAAAATATTGTACTTCTTGATCTCGTTTTTGTTGTTTTAGGTCATCTTTGCTTGATGGTCTGCCCTTCCAGGAACATAGAATTCAGCTCTTTCATACCACCCCTATGGCTCTCCCAAGACTTTGGGATAAGGCAATCAGCAAACTACAAACCCGCCCTTGCATTACAGAATTTTGAGAAACACTGAGGCATCTTATCATTGGCACATGAGCCTGGTGCCTTGTAAACAATTATGGGAAATTCTCAAGCTAAGATTTTGGCAGAAATCCAAGAAAAACAAAGAAAAATGCCCTACAGGTTTGCCAACCATAAGCAGGTTCAGAAGGAAAATGTGAGACACATTTATTTAAATGTCCCATGTCAATAAAAACTGAACTTTAACTACAGCTTTATTTTGGCCTATCCATGAAGGCAGGTAAATGAATTACAATATGTAGTATTTTTCAATAAAAGCAGAGGCTTCCAAATTTCCTATTAACTAGGGCATGCATCTAAAATGCACAGCTTGGTACATCTGCGATTTTCTTGTTTCTCATCATGTGGATTTATTCATATCTTTGAGTCTCCTCTTGTTCTACAAAAGCACCCCTTACAACTTCATTGAGGTTTACATGTCTCTCTGTTCAACACAAAAGACTTGTTTGTCAATTATTCATAGCGATAGCTTTCATCTGCCTGGGTTTCTCCCCCCCCAAGAAATAAAATTAAATAAAAATACGAGGTCAACCCCATCACCAGTGTGATGTTTAATTTAAAATAAAAGTCTCACACTGAAAAAAACACCACCTTGTATGTTTCTAAAAGAAATTGTATCATTTATTGAGATCTCTTCCTGCAAAGAGTTATTGGGTTGCTTCCATTTCGCCCGAATAGAATAATGAACAGTACAACATGCCAGATTAGAAAATGGTGAAATTGTCCTCAGATCAGTTAATCTATATAAATAAAAATGTAAATGTTCGTTTGTTCAAAATCTTAAATCTCCGTAAGTTCTTCACCAATTGCTTTGAAAATTTGACACAATGTTGCATTCGAATACGCACGTGTTTTTATATACCTATGTTATATAGATGTCACACGTGTGACAGGTAAAAACATGCTTTTTTTGAAAAACAGCACCATCTGTTGGACGTAAAAGCAACGCTTTTACCAGACTGAGCCACAGCAACGCGTGGCTGGGTACAGCTAGTCTGAAATATAATGCTATGCACTATATCTTAAAATGAAGTCAAGAGCAATACTGAACTAAAGTCCCAGCCCAAATCTGGCTTCCAGAGAAAAGAGTACTCTGTCTTCCTGATTTTTCAATGCTTTCTCATCTTGTTTTGTGATCCGTCCTTGTAAAATTAGCTTATGGGATTGGAGGAAAGAATAGAGAGAACACATTGAGAAAACAGAATGTAGAAAGCTGATTAGCAAGGTCTTCCTCCTAGCTCACCTCACACTTCCCTGACCAGAATACTGTTTGACAAAGAAATGGATTTATTTTATTTTTATCTCACCTTTATTATTTTTACAAATAACTCAAGGCAGCGAACATATGCAACACACCTTCCTCCTCCTATTTTCCCCACAATAACAAACCTATGAGATGACTTGGGCTGATAGAAAGACTAGCCCAAGGTCACCCAGTTGCTTTTCATGGCTAAGGTGGGACTTGAACTCGCAGTCTCCCACTTTCCAGCCTGGTGTCTTCACCACTAGACTAGACTAGCTCTTTATGACCTTGATTCTTCATTTTGAAGTCACCTGGAGAAACAGAGATATGGTTTAGGAGATTTATGCTTCCACGTTCCTTTGAACTTTCAGGATCTTGTTTTAAAAGGGAAGACAGGTCTCTGCATAAAGGAATAATAAATCACAGCACAGGCACACAGTGTTTTCCCCTGATTAATCAACAGTAATTAAGGAAAGATAACAAATAAACATACCCTCACCTATAATTTCCTTTCAGGTCAATAGGAAGTGATAACATGACAAACAACTATTTATTGTAGGGTCTTTGGTGCTCTCTGTGCTTGGTGGTTTTCTGGCATGTGTTTCATTACCCAACTAGGTAATATCACCAGCACAGATAGTGTTACCTAGTTGGATAATGCAATATCTGCAGGAACCATCTGCAACCAAGCTCAGAGAGCACCCAGTACCTCACAGTTCAACCCTGAGCCACAAATAATTCTCTTCTATTAATACAACTATTTATTGTCTGACATATAACTCATTTGATATGATTAAAATTGTCAGTTTGAATAACTAAACTGATATGCTTTGAAGTTTGATTTGATCAGTGTGACAGAACTCCCAAATTAATTAGTAAATACCTATATGAAAGCATTGAGCTGATTTTAAGCGATTTGAATTTAATACACTGAATTATAATCAAAATCACCCCCAATGCTTCAAATCAAAACTTCACACAGCCTTACTATTGCCAACCTCAAATAAAGCTTCCTTTAAACAGTGAGATTTGAAATTCTTTTCTCTTTGGGAGTCAGTTTTAAAACAGAAGCAACATGAAATCCAGTGTAGTGTTGGGTTTGAATTGTTGGATTATAAATGGATAGACTAAACTCAATTTTACATTTGGATCAGGTAAGTTAAGGTTGATTTCATGGCATCATTTTCACTTAGTCCAATATACCTCACCTAATTATTGTTGGGAAAACAGATGATAGAACATCCCACATAGAGCTTTGATTTTTCAGAGGAAATATGGAACATTTATGTTGATGTTATTATTGTTGTTATTATTTTGCCAATGATCTCTGAATTGCAGTTGTACCATGATGTATCACATGCTGCAAATGTTTTTATGACATCTCAATATGTCCTTATTCTAACATTTATTATATAAAAGGGTGATTAGAACATTGATTTTGGGAAGTCATAAATAGACTAAGATCCAGATGGATTTGAAATAAGATTTTAAAATTCATTATAAAAAAAATCTTCCTGTGGGAAAATACTATTGGTCTGAATAGTTAAAAAAAATTGATAAGATAGAACTTTAAAGGTTGGACACTAGAGGGAGCAAGAAGGATTATAATTAAACAAGAACAATTAAATTTGACTTACTAATACAGAAAGAAGTAAAATATTTAGCACTGGACGTATTGGAGGATATTTGTGAACAACGAATCCAGAAGTTAATTTTAAGAATTTCTGCCCCTATATATAGATGGTGTTTAAAATATGTTATGGAAGAGGAACAAGTTTTACCAGACAAGACTGAGACTGATTTGAAAGTAAATTTAAAAATGACAGACTACAAGGATGATATGGAAAAAGATGCAACACTGGACATACAAATAAAACTAGCTGATGTCTTAATAATTAAAATAGATTTACCAATAATAAACCAAGAGCATGTTCTAGATCAGTGGTGGCGAACCTATGGCACGGGTGCCAGAGGCGGCACTCAGAGCCCTCTCTGTGGGCACGTGTGCCGTCGCCCCAGTCCTAGGCCTTCAGCTGGGTTTTATAAAACCTTTTCGCTTTAGGCTTCCGCTGCCGTGTGCAAAAAAAAAAAAGAGGTTCAATCAATCAGTCAATTTCAACTTCTCGCGGGGAAATAAAAGATCTTGCAAAGTTGGAATTGATTGATTGAACTTTTTAGTCCCACTCAATCTGCCATTACCACCCCAGCCATGCCCACCCAATGGGACACACCCAGTTGGCCACACCCAGCCAATGAGCCACACCCACCCGGCATCCGACGATGCATAAGTGAGTTTTGGGTTGCAGTTTGGGCACTCGGTCTCTAAAAGGTTCTCCATCACTGTTCTAGATAATTTTCCTATATTGGATTTACAAAACAGGCTTTTGTTATAGCTTTGAAAACATTTGAGAGAAGGAACAAAGAAAAAAAAATTAAAATACATGAAGTTGTAGGATATTATCTGAAGAAACTAAAGGCCAAGATTGTTAAAAATAAAAGGAAGGAATATGAATTTGGTTTATTTGATCAAGGTTATTACAGATACATTGTACATTTGGTAACCCTTAACGGACTTTTGTTGCCAATGTCTGAACAAAGTGGATTTAAAAGATTTGTTTAAAAGATGAGATATCAGAAAAAGGGATTATATTTCAAAGGGGATAAGTTACTAAAATTGTTTATACTTGTGGTGAAGAAAGAAGACATTTCTTTATATATATCTTTCCTTTTTCTTTATTATTTCTCCTTCTCCCCCTTTGGATCTCTTTTTTTTCTGCACTTTCTCTGTTTTCTTCTTCTTTTACTTTGTACTAATTTTTATCTTTTCAATTGTCATGTTTAATAAAATTACTATTTCTTTTTTAAAAAAAGAAAAGCAATAGCCAATTAAGTCTCTAAAAGAAATCTATTTTGTAATAACAGGGGGCTCCTGAGCATGCAAATGAATAAAATGGACAACATGCCAAATAGATTTTTTCTCTCCCTGCTGTTTCCAGGCCAGGCTGAAGTGTAGCCAGTGCAAAAAAGCACGTTTCTCATTTTGTTTAACTATAAAATGGGAGGGGAGGGAAAGGATGAAATTTTTTATCCCTGCTTAAAGGCTCATTTTCCATTTGGAATCTCTTTGTAAAACTGTTAGAAATGCCACGTGTCGGTATAAAAGAGACAGCGTGTCAGTATCAACCCCAAAGAGAGAGTAGACTGGGTGTCACATGGGTTGATTTGTCCCATCTTCTTCCCCCCCCACACACACATAGATCCTGGATTTATTTCTTTCCCTTTCTCTTTTCTCTGAAGGGTAAAATACACTTGACTAAGCACTATGCAAGAGAAGCTCACAAATATTATTAAAGTGAAATAGCACCCCCGCCAGGTTTCAATTACAAACTGCGTTTTATGCACAGGGAGAAAAATATATAGTAACATGTTGGCAAATTGAACTTTTTCTGCACTAAAACCTCTCCCTTTATTTGGAAGAAGGAAAAGCAACATATCTGTTTAATATACGGTCATGGATCTCTCTGCATTGCATTAGGCCCAGGATACACAACTCCTTTTGGTGTGAGAGTGTTCTAGAGCAGGAGTCTTCAAACTTGGCCCTTTTATGATTTCTGGACTTCAGTTCCCAGAATTCCTCAGCCAGCATGCCTGGCTGAGGAATTCTGGGAGTTGAAGTCCACAAGTCATAAAAGGACCAAGTTTGAAGACCCCTGTTCTACTAGAGTGTGTACTGCACACTGAGGGGAAGGATGAGGGAAGGATGAGGCTCGACCCCTCATTTTCTGAGGGGGATTTGAAAACTGTTTGAAATGAAAGTCAATAATTTTGTTCTGACACACCGCCTAGGATGCCAAAACGGGACCAAAATTGAGGGGGAAGGTCACAGGACTATAAAAGTAATCATGGAAGACCGTTTTTGTATTTCTGAAATAGAATTGTACAGGTCAATGTCTATGGAAATTTTCAGTCATCCAGGTCACGGTTGTCCCAAAGGTGCTTTTCAAAAGCCAACGGGACTTCTTAGTTTTTTTTTTTTTAAAAAAAAACGTTCTGCTTCTCATCCAAGAAGCTTCTTCATTTCTTGAACTTGGGTGAGAAGCGAAATGTTTTCAAGAAAAAAACTAAGAAGTCCCGTTGGCTTTTGAAAAGCACCTTTAGAACATTGTACCAGGTAGTCCTTGACGTATGACAACAATGGAGCCCAAAATTTCTGTTGCTAAGCAAGGCCGTTGTTAAGTGAGTTTTATGACCTTTTTTGCCACAGTTGTTAAGCAAATCACTGAAGGTGTTCAGGGAATCATGCGGTCCTTAAGCGATTCTGGCTTCCCCCCATTGGACGCTGGCTGGGAAGGTTACAAATGGTGATCGCAGGATCCCAGGACTGTGCAACTGTCATAAATACATGCCAGTTTCCAAGTGCCCAAATACTGATCATTGTTGGGATGCTGCAATGATCATAGGTGAGAGAAACAGTCATAAGGCACTTTTTTCAGTGCCGTTGTAACTTTGAATGGTCACCAAATGAATGGTTATAAGTCGAGGTCTCCTTGTATACACAGTGAAAAATGAGGAAAAAAATGGGAGCAATAATCACTGAAACAAAAGCAATCTAAAAGGTTGCCAAAGACACAGGAGAACAAAATTAACTAAGTTAGATCATTCATACATGATAGCAGTGTTCCAGTATCTGAGGGGCTGCCACAGGACAGAGGGGGCCAGGTTGTTCACCAAAGCACCAGAGGGAAGGACGAGAAGCAATGGTTGGAAACTGATCAAAGAGAGAAGCAACCTGGAACTAAGGAGAAACTTCCTGACAGTGATGACAATCAACCAGTGGAACAGCTTGCCACCAGAAATCATGGGTGCTCCATCACTGGAGATTTTAAAGAGGAGACTGGACATTCACCTGTCTGAGATGGTGTAGGTTCTCCTGCTTGAGCAGGGGGCTGGACTAGAAGACCTCCAAGGTCCCTTCTATTCTATTCTATTCTATTCTACTCTACTCTACTCTACTCTACTCTACTCTACTCTGCTCTGCTCTGCTCTGCTCTGCTCTGCTCTACTCTACTCTACTCTACTCTATTCTATTCTATTCTATTCTATTCTATTCCCTCTCAGAGGAACAGTAGACAAATGTGGGCTCTTTTCTGGAATATGCAGTCTTTTTATTCGTAGTAGTATTTAATTTTCAACAAGGCTTTGATTTCACTCTGGACATTTCTAGCATTGTTTCTCATGATTTGGAGGTAAGCAGCACATAAACTTTGCAATGTAAAGTAGGCACAGTCTCAGGTGATGTTATGGGCAGATCGTGACCATCAAAAAACTACATCAACTGGGAATTATTGTTCCAGAATTTCACACCACCTGCTCTAACTGGAAATGCCAAGGCCTGAATCTGGATAATAGAAGTGGCATTCCCACAGCGTGCTTCATCTAGTTAATGAAGATAAACTAAGCCACGTTCAGAGATACACAATATATGATACCCTAAAATAAACCAACCAGCTGGGTCTGCTAGGCTCCAAAACAAAGCAAATCTGAAAGTAACCAGACCATGCAGGTCCTTAATTGAAGTGATTCCTTACACAATTACTGGATATAAAAGCACATGTTGTAATCAAGAATGATGGTTAGTGCAAGGATTCTGAAAATCCTTTTCTTCTGATTCCTGGCTTCCTGGGGCATCTGGGAGGTGCAGTTGGAGAAAGGTTAAGATGGCCCCTATAATGTGTGATTGAAGCCCTATCCCTTTGTGACCATGGAATTGTATGCACCAAAAGGGGTGGGTTTCAGCCATGGCGGCCATATTGACATTTTTTGACCTACAGATGCTACTGTATCCTTAAACAGCTTTCAGAACATCTCTTTCAAAGACAGTCCTTCAAAGAAAAAGAATTATGCCCTCATGGACGTATAGAATTATTTCATATTTATTCAGATCTTTACCTTAGGTCTAAAGAACCCTCCCAATCCATTCCCTCATTCTACCATACTAATTCTAGTTTATGGAATTTCCATTCAGAAAACCTTGAGGGTGTCATCTTTCTCTCTCTCTCCAATGAGACTTCACCCTAAGTAACCTTTGGCTATCAAAAGACCTGCTTGCTTGTTCAGACCTGATCTCTGGGAAATCTGAAAGGAATGTGAAACAAATGTCAGTTCTCAACTTACGGCCACAATGGAACCCAAAATTTATGCGGTTAAGTGAGACATTGGTTAAGTGAGTTTCGTCCCATTTTAAGACCTTTCTTGCCACAGTTGTTAAGTGAATCACTGCACCTGTTAAGTTAGTAAGACGGTTTGTTAAGTGAACCTGGTTTCCCCATTCAAATTTGCTTGTCGGAAGGTGGCAAAAGGTGAGCTTAGACCAGGGGTAGGCAACCTTGGCTCTTTTATGACTCATGGACTTCAACTCCCAGAAGCTCAGGAATTCTGGGAGTTGAAGTCCATGAATCATAAAAGAGCCAAGGTTGCCTACCCCTGGCTTAGACAGTACAACCCTCAAAAAATGAACCAGTTTCCAAGCATCTGAAATTTGATCACATGACCACGGGGATGCTGCAACGGCCGTAAGTATGAAAAAGGTCTTTTTTTTTTAGTGCCATTGTATCTGGTCACAAAACGAATAGTTGTACATTGAGGATTATATGTATGTTGTTACCTTTATATAGGGATATGCCCTGATGATTGATTCTAAAATATGCCTCAAATTGCTTAGATTGAAAGGGAAGGCATACATATCAACAAACAAACATAAGAAGCCCAAGGGTGCTGGAGTTTGCCAAATAAATAATAGTATAGTGGAATAAAGAATATTTACATATCTCCCTTTGCCTACCTAGTCCTCATCCTCTAATTCACCCATCTCCCTGAGATTCTCTGCCCCTTCACAAGCGAAGTTTGAAAGCAAATTCAAAATGCAAGTGGGAAATTTTCTACATGATGGCCTTAGTTAACTGTTCTTCTCAAGTCTGTCTTCTTCTGGGGAATTGAGACAGCTTGAAAGCTATTTCTATTGTTTCGCATCTGTTCAGCCAAGTAAGCATTGTCAGATTCTTAACTTGCTGGATTCTGATACTTATTTGGAGGTGCTCGGCTAACAAGAAAGAGAAAAGAAGTGCTAGAAAGTGATTCTTTTAAAAAAAAATAGAAGAAAAAGTGAGAAGGATTTTTGTTTTAATGTCCAGCTAGATGCAAAATGTGTACATTCTATGAGGTAGGGAATGAGATGTAGTTCTAAATGACATGAAGACAGGCAACATAATGTAATGCTGACCTAGCATTATACAAGGGTGATATTTACAAACCTATAAACATACACTGAGAGAGAGAGAGAGAGAGAGAGAGAGAGAGAGAGAGAGAGAGAGAGAGAGAGAGAGAGAGAGAGAGAGAGAGAGCTTTATTTCACAAGCAATAGATATATTTTTGAATAATAAAACAAATTATTCAGACAGCTAAAAGCTATTTGCTTAACCAATGTTAACTCAGGCCGCTTGAAATAATTCTTCCCCAAATAATAATTTTTCCAGATGAGCATGTGCTAACTCCTCTAAATATACATAATTTACAAAAAACTGTAAATAGCATGTATGATGTGGAACAGGGGTCTTCAAACTTGGCCCTTTTATGACTTGTGGACTTCAACTCCCAGAATTCCTCAGCCAGCGTGCCTGGCTGAGGAATTCTGGGAATTGAAGTCCACAAGTCATAAAAGGGCCAAATTTAAAGACTCCTGACATAGAAAGTAAAGCTTAAGCTTTTACAAATCAACCTTCCTCTTTGTAGATCAAATCACCTGCTTCTGTTTCTATCAATTGCTTTCTATATCCTTTGCAATGTATATCCCTGAATAATTTTGAGGAACTTTAATCCTGATGGAATAAAATTCTCGGTCAATATCATGAGATTGCTTAGGTTGAAACAATAGTAGCTCATCCGGAATAAATTCATATGCTAGGCATAGCTACAGGTCAGGAATTAAGACTGGATGTTGATGGTTCTTAATTCTTTAAATCATGTTTCATATGCATTTTATATCCAGTAAGCGCAACATTGAGGAAACATTTTCCATTCTAGTTTCTGTACAGCGGGGGTATTCACTGGAGACAGTAAAAAAGGCAAAATGGAGACCATGATCTTGTGATTGAAGCCCTTCCCATTATTAGGTGCATCATAAAAATGAAAAGGACACTTGTCAAGCAGGATTATTCATTAACTTAGGCTAAGCCTGAATGACTGTCCTCAGACAGAGGCACTCTTAGAGCAGTGTTCTATTTGTTGAGGACAAACACATATATAAACAAACAAAAAACGACATATATTTAACTAGTGTTCTTGGAGAATTCAATTACACTAAGCTTAGGAAGTCCCATGCCTTAAAATACTTCCATCAGCAAGATGCTTTTTGTAAATCCATTATCTGATGCAGCTGAAATATTTAGCTCTTGCAAAAACTGTGTTTTATCCATTTTTCCATAGAGATATCTTTTATCCATAATCTACCCACTTTACATCTCTGTGGTTTGTATTTTTTCTTTTTTTTGTAGGAAAAAAAATAGTCTTTTCATTTCAATTAATGTTAGACCTGGTGTGTTGTGTTCTAGGTAATGACGAGTAAAAATTCCCCCCCCCCAAAAAAAATTCATCATTCCAACAAGTTGTGTGATTACACTACATTTGGTGGATATCAATAATAATAATGCAGAAAATGTCACCTAACAGATGGAACACTGCTAATATCTTGCATCTGGGATTTGGCAACTTTAAGATGTGTGGATTTAAATGGTTGACTGGCTGGCTGGGGAATTCTGGGAGTTGGAGTTCACACATCTCAAAGTTGGCAAGTCTGAGAAACAATGTTCTAAAACAAACAAAATGTAGCCAAAGAAAGTTTGATTCCAAAGAAAGTTTGATTATTGTATGACATTTATTTCTAGGTTGCATCAAAAACTGCCTGCCAGATGCTCAAGTGATACCCTCTCAAAGTGATCTGTCCATCATTGCAGTATTATACTTTAGTGTTGCATTCAGACAGTGCAATTCACTAGCTCAGCTAAAGATTTTGCAGCTGCATTTGCATAGTGAAAACCTAAGTTTTAATCTTGGGAGATTTCTTTCCCCCTTAAAGTCATAGCTGTGTTATACAAACTTAATACCTTTAGCTATTTGTGAGACAAAGTATGGTATTATATGAAGCCAAAAAAAAGGGGGGGTGTTTAATTCTGCCTCTTGTACAGATAGAGAAGAGATTGAGGAAAGCTCCATAGCACTGGAGAAATGCTCGGAAACAAAAATCCAACTAAGATTTAGCCACCAGTTCAGATTGCTAGCCAGTAGCCAACCTGGCAGAAGTTCAGAACGTGACAAGCAGTTACTTATTTATAACACTTTGTGCAGGCTTTATCAAGCCAATGTAAAATGAATGATTCTGAAAAACTACTACACCGTGCATTGAGAGGATCTTTCGTGACCAACAGAAGAAATGAAATAAAATAAAAATGCAATCCAGTGCTGCTTCTGTTTAGCAGACGCGATGGGCTTTACTGATAAACATCTGGACCCTTTAATAAAATCTTCAAGTATTTCAACAGTCACTGCGTGGACTTCTTAGCAAACTGTTTGCTTGTGCATATAGATAGTCCTCTACTTACAACAGTTCATTTAGTGACCGTTCAAAGTTACAATGGCACTGAAAAAAGTGATTTATGATGGTTTTTCACACGACCGTCGTAGCATTCCCATGGTCACGTGCTCAAAACAGAGATGCTTGGCAACTGACTCGTATTTATGATGATTGCAGTGTCCCGGGGTCATGTGATCACCTTTTATGAACTTCTGACAAGTAAAGTCAACGGGGATGTCAGATTCACTTAACAACTGTGTTATTAACTTAACAACTGCAGTGATTGATTTAACAACTGCTGCAAGAAAGGTCATAAAACGGGGCAATTTTTTTGCTTAACAACAGAAAGGTTGAGCTCAAGTCGTAAGGTGAGGACTATCTATATTTAGTTATTTATTAAACAAATGATTGCTTACCACATTAAAAATCCACAACCCAGAAACCCATAAAACCCCGCCCCATCCCATGGCAGCAGCAACACAATCAAATCAACCACTTGATGGGCTCCATCCACATTTATGGCCTCCAGGCCTGCTAACAAAACCACGACTTCAGGAATTTTTGGAAAAGCAACATGGTAAGAGCCAATTGTACCTTAGGGAGAATGATATTCTATAGAGAAGGAGCCACCACTGAGAAGGCCTTTTTCGTGGTCTCACCAAATGTACTGTACATCCTAAATCAAGGGTCCTCAACCTTGGCAACTTTAAGACTTGTGGACTTCAACTCCCAGAATTCATCAGCCAGCAAAACTGGCTGAGGAATTCTGGGAGTTGAAGTCCACAAGTCTTAAAGTTACCAAAGTTGAGGACCCCTGTCCTAAATTGATGGAACTATGACATATCTTGCTTTTCCATCCTAGTAGTCTGGGTGGACGCAACAGGGAAGAGGCGGTCCTTCAGATAGCCTGGTCCCAAGCCATGTAAGACCTTAAAGGTGATAACCAGCACCTTGAATTTTACCTGGAAGCAGATTGGCAGTCAGTGCAACTCCTGCAGAAGAGGTGACACATGCTCAAGTCTAGTCTTGTGGAAAACTGTTTGAATGGCTGAATTCTGAACCAACTGTTTCCATTCCAATGCTTAACATTTGCAAGAAAATTTTTTGAATCCACAGTTGAAGCTTGACTACAATGGACCAAAGGGAAGATTAAGAATAATGTCTCTCTGCCATCAGCCAGGGAATAACCGGTTATCAGGCTTTATTTTTGCAGCAAGGACGAATTCTGTTATGGCTGCCAACACCCACAGTTTCTGGTTGCTGCTGCTGCTACTCCTTCTATTCAACTCTTGCCCCAAGAAAATGCATATTTCTCTGCATTCTAGGCAAGGCAAAATGGCTGCCCTACATTTGCCTTAAGAATATGCAGGTAGTCTTCGACTTCGATGAGGGGGGACATGATAGCCGTGTTCCAATATCTCAGGGGCTGCCACAAAGAAGAGGGAGTCAAACCATTTTCCAAAGCGCCTGAAGACAGGACAAGAAGCAACGGATGGAAACTTACCAAGGAGAAGCAACCTAGAACTAAGGAGAAACTTTCTGATAGTTAGAACAATTAACCAGTGGAACAACCTGCCTCCAGAAGCGGTGAATGCTCCAACACTGGAGGTTTTTAAGAAGAGACTGGACAGCCATTTGTCCGAAATGGTATAGGGTTTCCTGCCTGAGCAGGGGGTTGGACTAGATGAACTCCAAGGTCCCTTCCAACTTTACTACTGCTACTACTACTACTACTACTACTACTACTACTACTATTATTATTATTATTATTATTATTATTATTATTATTATTACAATCACAATTGAGCCCAAGGTTTCTGTTGCTAAGTGAGTCGTTTATTTTTCCCCATTTTACAACATTTCCTGCTACAGTTATTAAGTGAATCACTGCAGTTGTTAAGTTAGTAACTTGGTTGTTGTGAATCTGGTTTCCTCACTGACTTTGCTTGCCAGAAGGTTACAAAAGGTGATCATATGACCCTGGGACACTGCAACCGTCATATATATAAATAGGTAGCCAAGTGTCTGAATTTTGATCATGTGACCATCGGGATGCTGCACTAAATGAACTGTTGTAAGTTGAGGATTACCCGCATGTGAAACCGTATAGTAGTTAGCATAGAAAACAGCTAGGATTCCTGATGAGACAGAAAATGCTTCTGCATAGTAATGTGGAGACAGAGTTGGACAAATAATTGAATTCAGCTAGGTAGTGGAGGAAAGGTCATTTAAACAAAGGCCATTTATTTCATAAAATGTCGTGTTTCTTAAACATCTAAGACACCACTGAAAACAGTTTACAAATAATGAAGTGGTTGTTCCTAATTATCTCTTATAATTTTGATTGAGTTTTTCAGGATTCATGGTTTGAAGCCTTCCCCAAAATAACTCAGAGGGAGGGAAATGGACATATTATTTCCATGCAGTCAGTTTAACATTTTTGCCTTTTCATGTTGTTATTTTTTTTCCCCCTCCCTTTCTTTTTCTTCTCTAGTACCTTTGGGAAGGACAAATAGCAGTAGTAAAATCAGTAGCTTTCAGAGGAAAAACCATGGAGTAAGATTATCTGTATAATAAATCAGTTTGTAACCTGAACCTTTCAAACAACTATCAATATCACCAGCACCAGCCAAATGGAGAGGAGATTGCAGGCTAGCCTTGTTCATAAAGTCTGAAATAGTCTTCTGATATCCGATGTCAGCCTTGTGAAGTAGTCCAGACAAGAAACTCACCCAAGAAATATTAGCTCTAAATTTATGGTAAGGCTACATCAATAGAATGTAATCTGTTAAATGTAACCCAAACTTAAAATAGTTTATAAATAGTGAAGTTGTTCCTAATAATCCCTAATAATTTTGGCTCAGGTTTTTCAGGATTCATGGTTTGAAGTCCTCCCCAAAATAATTCAGAGGGAGAAAGTTCAGCAAGTCTGAAAATCCATCTTTTCTCTCTCATCTTTATAGTCCAAGACATAAGGGAGTGTCCCTTCTGATACCTTTGCCATGTCCCTTTGCTTCTGAGGACTCAGCTGCCTCTTATCTGTGGAGCTGTATGCAACTCTTTCTCCTATCTCCTAAGCTTATTCCTGCATACAATTACAACTAAAGATTGACGTGATCTGAAGAGGATGTTCTGAGATGGTCCATCAGAAGTTCTATCATCCTTCTTTTGGAGACCGTCTTCCTTTTTAAGTCTTTGTTTAGCTTCCAAATTCATTTCTTGTTTTTGTTTTTTAAATAAGATTAAGCTGTGTAAATCCCCACAAAGAAGTGTCATCCATTTTGTCAGAGCATGTACAGTCTTATTGCGCTGAGATAACCCAGGAGTAAATACA
Organism: Protobothrops mucrosquamatus; assembly: GCF_001527695.2. Classification (NCBI taxonomy): domain Eukaryota; kingdom Metazoa; phylum Chordata; class Lepidosauria; order Squamata; family Viperidae; genus Protobothrops; species Protobothrops mucrosquamatus. Next base: position 95,012 of record NW_015388024.1, read on the forward strand.
GTAAACAGTGGTCTATATTAAATGGTGGTTTATATTACACACTATCTACAATATCATACACCAAGAACAATATACATACATGTGATAATACAGCAGAATCCAACACATAGCAGTTACAGCAGGAAACGGACGAGAGAGATATACTCCAGCAAAAGCCTTCCCTTTTATACACAGGCTCTTAAAGGGATACAGACACAGACAGAGACACTGCTGAGTCATTCCTATCATTGCATCATCCGCCTTACATTACATCATTACATAAGCTGTTTAGCTATTAAATTATTACTGTAATGCATTGATGTGAATTATTTGAAACTGTTGAACGGTCATAAGACTCTATCAGTTAAGTGCCAGACTTTCTGTCTACATGCTCATTAACTTGTGTTAAAGCGGGAACTAATACTGAATCCTATTGGCCGCCGCCTTGTTGCTGAGTGTATAAATAGGGGTGGAGCGGCAGCTATCCAGGCTTCTGTTTAAACTTTAATAAAGAGTTGTTGTTGCACCTGCTGCCTCGTCAATGCCTCACCGATCACCAAACATAACAATTACCTTGACACATTTTATCAAAACCTTCCATGCATTGTTTGCTGTATCTGATGTGAGCGTCCTTGTAAATCCCTTTAATGGTATCAGAGTGACTCCTTCAACAAGTGGTACTGTATAGTAAAAGGAAAATAATGTTCTACTTACCATTTGAGATAACTGTATATACCTTATAGTGAAGTCCTCCCTCTTTTCATTACCCCGAACTAAATAGAACATGGCCTTGTAATAAGGTAAATTATGAAGGTCTGGATTTACTTCCAATCACCTTCATTCTATATTATTATCAATGCAATGTGTCTAGAACAGGGGTGTCAAACTCAATTTCATTGAGGGCCACATCAGCATTGCGATTGCCCTGGGGGGGGCGGCCTACTGGGTGGACGTGGATGGAGTGGGTGTGGCCTACTGGGTGGGCATGGCCAGCTCTGCATCATTCGCGTCAAGGGTGCCTGTGGGGGCCTGGGCAGGAGTAGGACAGATCTGAGGGTCTCTGGCAGAAAGGGGTGGGACCAGGGCAGAGCCCATCAAGCCGGATATGTGAAATAGGCGAGAGCCTATTTTGCTGGCCACTTCCAGGCGATGGTGCATTTCTTCATTCCTCACAAAGGGTGACACCTCCCCAACATGCACCCAGGGGGTGGGGCCAACGTGGCAAGGGCTGGTTCCTCGCTGTTTCCAAACGGCCTTGTGGAACTAAGACTGAATGCGTTTCAGCATAGATGGCCACCACAAAGTTGTACATTGGCTCCCAGCTGGCCTGGGCCAGGGCCAAGGCAGTGGGGGGCGTTCCCTCACTGTTTCCAGGATGGCTTCGCGGGCCACATGAAACCACTTCGAGGGCTGCATCCGGCCCCTGGGCCTTGTGTTTGACACGTCTGGTCTAGAAGCTTACTCTTGTTCTGAGGCAACACACACACACACACACACACAAGCAATCTCCCTATTGCCCTCAAGTTCCACAATTTCGTCTGAATGAACCCCAGCATGGACGTGTTCATCAATGTGAAATTAGAAAGCTTTTGCTCCGCAATGCAAGCCATGTTGTGACCCAAAGTGAGACTATCCAATATGTTTCCATTAGATGTGCTGTCGTTCTTCTTCCTTTTGAAGCTTTTTTTCTTCTCTTTCAGGAGTTCGGGTTTTGTGGCCTGGTCCTCCTGCTGTCCTTCATCCCACAGACACCAGAATGCGGAGGAAGCTTGTGTAGTTTGCCTACAGAAATCCCCCACCTTCCTTTCATCAAGAAACCTGTTTTCTCTTTCTGAAAGCTCCTTTGGCAAGCCACCTGTGAGCCTTATTATACAGTCCTTCCCACACAAGTCCTACCATGGTCCTCATTAAACATAAAGCATTTGAGAAGTTCTCCTCAGAAGACTTTCTCTGCTCAGAATGAAAATATCACAAAGTTCCTTTCTTCCTTGTGAGATCGGATTGAATGAGCCTCCACGGAGAGTCCTCAGATGAACAGAACATGGGAGTCTTCCAGGCCTTCTTTAACCTTTTTGGTTATCTTTATTTTAGCAACAGAAGTTCCAGAAGTGAAAGAATGAAATTGAGACAGCAGTTTTATATTACAAAATTAAGGAAGAGACTCATCAAAAAGGGAAAGGAGGAGGAGGAGGAGGAGGAGGAGGAGGAGGAGGAGGAGAAAATGCCCCTAATAACTATTTCCACTGTTTAGGAACATCTGTGTTTTACAAAATAGCTGAAGCAATTAGAATAATAATTAATTTGATTAAATAATAAAGCAAATCTACTATGATAATTTCTTGATAGCTATGCATTGCCAGTTGTTATGCAGCTGGAAGCAGTACTTTATTTAATTAGTGTAGCAATCAATTTTGGCTGCAAATCCTGTGTCTAGCTGCTTGGGAGTAAGACCAATTAAATATAATGGAGCACATTTATTTATTTATAAATAAGGACTGAAATGGAGCTGCTCAACTTTGAAAGGGTAAAACCATCCTTTGGCATCTTTTGTCTAATATTTAGAGTAAGTCAAAATGGACTCTACCAAAACTATAAGCCCAAATAGATCTATTTGGATATAGATCTAATTCCCCTTCTCACAGCTACCAAATATACCGATGGTGGCGATGATATTGGAACACATAAATGCTCTGTGTGATCTCATGTTACCTTTGTAGCTTTTTTTAACGCATTAGGAGAGTTTTGATTGCCATAATCCACCTTTAAATAATATTTAGGCTATGAAAAAGCGTAGCTCCCATCATCGGCATTGCTGCATACTGTATAGCTCAAGCTGTATGCTTTCTTTCATGAATATATAATTATAAAATGAATTATTCATTGATTATATACAGGAAGGAGTCTACTCACAAACCTCGTGATCTCTGATTGTTTGGGATCCCCCACATTGATTAATGTAGGATGAGAAAGTATCAGTCATGAGGAAAACAAGATGCCCCGTATTTAAGAGAATTGAGTCAGTTTGGCGTAGTGCCTAAGGTGCTGGTCTAGAAACCAGGTGACTGTGAGTTCTAGTCCTGCCTTAGGCAAGAAAGCTGTCTGGGTGACTTTGAGCCAATCACCAGGAGAATATGAGTTCTAGTTCTACCTTAGACATGAAAGATGT